>NC_021161.2:45633896-45656200 GCF_000331145.2 Cicer arietinum
TTCCCTAATTTTAAAAAAATTAATATATCAATATAAATTTTATGTATATATACTCTGTTTGATGCCACATATTAATTTTTTAAATCTGCGTAGATTCATCAACATATTGTAAAGAATTTAGCATAAAAATTGAATAATTTAAAATATAATTTTTTCATGTGTAATATTTTATATAAAATAGACTTGTAGTCTTATCTCCAATATATTTAAATGGACCATTATTTTGTGACCTTGTTAACTTAATCCAATCTAGTATGGCCTGCATTTTTTTAAAAAAGAAAATTAATCTAACCCTAAATTACTTATCATATTTTTTTACGTATCGAAATTTGTGCAATAATATGAAAAGCTATGGATTATTTGAAGAAATGCGCAAGTGATTTGGATGAATTATTTTTTTTTTATAAATATGCACTTATTGTGGTTAATTTTTTTTTTTTTGGTACAAAGGGTTATTTTTTTATTTATTGAAATAATGATTTATTATATTTTTGTGATGATATAATTTATTTAATATGAGTACAATATGACTATATGCATTATAAATAAAAATTTAAATATACCTGTTAGGCTAACGAAAATTACTACCAAAGGTAGAAATTTCATTCATGTGTAAATATGCATTACAAAATGGTTATTGAATTTGTAATTTGTAATTTATAATTTGCAATCTTTAATTATTGTAAGGTGTAGGATTGATATATTTTTGTTAATGGTAGATTGATAATGAGTGTTTATTTGAAGTTATTAAAAATGTTAGGAATAAATTATTTCTCTTTTTAATAATACATTTTTTATTCAATAAAACGTGAATGGAGAGGATGAATAAATTGTGTTGATAATATTTATTTTAATTGTAGAGAAATTTCAATTAGAATTCGAGAATTCTTCAAGTCAATGATAATTGAGAGATTGTATTCATAAATTCATGAATTTGGAAACAAAGCCACACATTCAATGTCAATTTTATGTACCTTTTTTTTAATAGGTCAATTTTATGTTATTTAAAATTATGGTGTGTTTGGTTGGAGGTAGATAGAGGAAAAATGAGTAGATATTTTAATTGAAATATTTAGTTTAAGTTTTAGGAGGAAAGAAAGTAAAAAAATTTCGTATAGTTCACCTTGTTCCCTCTTTGTATTTTTTAGAGGATGAGATGGGATGAGAAGGGTAAACAGATGCTCAGTATAACTACAAAATCAATTGTTTCTCTTTCCGCCACTCCATTAAAATCTCTCAGTTGAACCAACCATACCCTTAAGAAATTAACGTGTATGAATTGATTATGTTTTTTTAACCCAAAGTGAATAAGTCATGTTTATATATCTATACAAATAAAGCTAGTATTTTGACAATTTATATCAATAAGGTATTTTTAGTATTTTTGACAAAAATTTAGAATGAAAGGATGATTTCTTAGTTCAGATTAAGAAAGACATTAAAATTTATTGAACACTTACAAGGACAACCGAATGATAATTTGCAAGTTAATCCAATTTAATACCGTTAGATTAATATATAATGACTCATAATCACGGTCTTTTGATCTAATCATCATATTTAATTAAAAGAAGATACAAAAAGAATATGAAAAAATAAAATGTTACAAATTTCATCTAAATCATCAACTAAATAAGTTGACACCAAGATATAAATATATAATTCAAGTCATGTTGACAAGATCTAAATTGAATTCATGCTGAATTCGAGAGCCTAGCTAGTGTAACATTCAAAATCTAAAATACAATTCATAGTATGACTATGATACCATCTAGTATATATCACACCTACCAATTAACTTTTTCTATCTATTCTAACATACTATTCAATTTAAATTATCACTTATGTAACTCAAATTTCCAAATCCCTCGACATATATTTACACACATTCATATCAATTTTAATGGTACTTCCTCTCATCCTAAAATACATTAATTTTTGTTAGATTAAATCATAAGAAGTCATGAGTTGTGTTCAATATAATGCTGAATGGCTTTTGACAAATACAACCTGGAAAAGGGTTGGCATAGAAATTCTCTTCCAATTTGGGGTGTCGGTGAACTTTTCTAGGTTGAGGTGCTCCAATATTGTTGGCATGTATACTCTTAACCTTTGATGAAAAATCGTCCCATGAAATCAAACCATTGTCCAACTTATCAATTAATTTCACAAATTTTGCCCTGCAACATATATATCCAAGGCTTATTACAAAGAAGAAAGTTTGTTAGACATATTAATTAAGTTTAATTACTCTATACAGATAATGAGCTATTTGAGTTTTTTTAAAAAAAAATAATTTCATTCCTAAATTTGTCAATAATTTGTAATTAAGCTTCTGACCTAAAAAAAGTTAATATGATTTTTAATTTTTAAATAATTTGTAATTAAATCTCTGTGTTTTTAAATAATTTGTAATCAAATTCATATTTATTGACATCTCTAGGAACTCGATTGCAAATTAATTAAAAGTTTAAGAACATAAAAAATTCTTTTAATTCAGAGATTTAATTACAATTTTTTTTACAAGTTCAGGTGATCAAAATAAATAAAAAATTATAATTTGTGTAAAATTATTCTTCTCTCTCTTTTATTTATCATATTTTTTTAATCTACGTGAAATAGTTAGATGTGACAATTATTCTAAAACTGATGAAGTAACTATCTAATAAAATAAAGTCTAAATGAAATCTAAACAAAAAAAAAATTGAAAAGTTGATATATAAAATTTTAAACTTTAATATTTGAATTATTTTTGTTTATATTTGATTTAGCAAAAGAAATAAATTGTTTAAGAGTAGGATGAATACTTGTTAGGGCTAATGGTCTTTCTGAATCCATTGAATTTTCTATGACCTGTAGCAGCTTTAGCCATATTCCCATCATAGCTATAAACAAAAACATCACTTTCCACAGTTACGTAGTAATCAAGAGCAGCAAGTTGATTAAGGTGTCCTTGAAATGGTTCAAGTTCTTCTTTTGTGGCTAAATTAGAATGCATGAGCAAATTTGGAAACTTGTTTTGAAGAGTTTTCATTCCCTCTAAGCCATAAATTTCCCCTGATGCTATATAAATTTTGGTGTCAAGTGGATAACCAAGTGCTTCTATAAAAACAGCAACTTCTCTTGGTGTCATGGGGCAGTTTCCTTTTAATCTCTTTGATCTTCCATCAATTTCTTTTTCTTTCCAATGTTTTACTTGATATCTCATTTTTCTAAGCTCTTGTGCTTCTGCTTTTGTTAGGTTGTGACTGCATCCTGTGAAAGCAAGCATGTCCTTTTCATATCTCAAATGGAGAGCAATATAAGGGGTGTTGTCATTTCTAAGTCGATTTACCAACTTCTTTCCAAACTCTTCAATTGGGACTGCAAACCTAAGTGCCTCATACATGGCACGGCAACGCACTCTCTGAATTGAGTTAGCTAGACCATTATTCACTAGACGAGAATCTGTATGAGTAAATTTTATTACTGTATTTTTCTTCAACAATTGCAACATGTCTCCTTTGTAATAACTGGCCTACATTTCCAAACCAATCAATACAATTTAGATTAACAATAATAAAAAAAATATAGAGAATGTGTAGTATTAATTAATTACCTTGGACCAAGAAACAGGGGCCTTTAAAACTGGCTTAATTGCTGCAAGTTCAGGTGGTAGAGACTCCACTATTTCAACCTCATCATGTAAAACTTCAACGAAGTTCTCCCAGTTAAAAATCTCTTTAAATGTACTGATACAATAAACTATTAGAACACTACAAAATCAGGCAAATATACCACCAATTTGTTTGACTTCAAAACCCTAGTTGCGTAAGAATTAATCCATACCTAGGATCGGTCCAAAATGAATTATGATCTAATGTTGGCATAACAAGAGTGGCATTCATAATTTTTGCAATTGCTACCATGTCACTTATCTGCAATATCATAGAAAATACATTTACTCTATAGTTCATAAAGTAAGTAATATTTGAATATTTATCATTTTAACGACCGGGATTAAATTAATATATTATATATACTTTTATGGTTGAGTGAAATTCACATGAATCTTATCATTTTGAAATAGAATCTAACTTTATCCATACAAAAAGTGTCGGGAAGAATTTTAAGAGAAAATATTGTAAATCATAAGAAAGAAAACAAATTAAAAGATTTGGAAAAATAAAAAAAATAAAAAACTGAGCAATTAATTTATGATTGCCTCTTACATACTCCGGTTTTCATTTGATTTAATCCTCCATTGGCGTGAACTAAAAGGTAGCCATTTGTTGCGTTTCCTTTCCCTGTATAATAGAAATTCTTCCTAGTTATACAAAGATGAATGGCAGAGTGAGAATCACTTATATCGAATTTTACTCAAATTTTGAGCATATTAATAATTAAATTATAGCTTTGGACGCACGTATGTCTTTCTTTGCTCGTCCCATGCATTTGAAATTGTTCTCACTATTAGGATGCTTCCAAATTTCGAGAGTCTATCTAACAAACATCACAACAAAACTAGCATCACAATAAAAAAAAAATGTAGAAACAAATGATACAAATAGTAACCATATTGTAAACAATATAAAAAATGAAAATTAACTACACACTAAAAGACTAAATCAGCTAAATTTCAACTTTTTGTTGGCAAAAATAAAAATATATGTTAGTCCAATTCAAAAGACTTAATTAATTCACGTTCTTTAATTTAAAATATTTTATTATTATTTTGTAAATTTGATAAATTAATATTTAAATTGGCTATTTCAAAAAAAAAAAAATTCATACAAAATGTCAATTTTCATTTACCGGCAAATTGTTTTGTGAAGGTTCATCTTTCACCACATTTGAATGAATTATTGTAGGATCCAAATCTAGCTGATCAGAAAAAATGTTCAACAATAAAAACTTGGTAAGAACACTCATAAAAACAAGAACCATTAATCCCCCAAATAGATGTCTTCGTTTGAATTTCTTTTGGCAATGTCTTATGATTTTACGTTTCATAGGGAACATGTCTTTGTTTTCAAAAGACATTAATCCGTAACGTTCATCTCCTCCATCTAATAGGCCCCTGCTCCTCCTTGGTGCCATGAAAAATTGTACACTAGATAAGAGTTAGCCACACTTAGCAAAAAAGATAGATAATGAAAATTAAATGAGATTATAAATTAGAGAATGTTAAATTAAGGTAAATGAATGAAGAAGAGTGAGAGGTGATATTAGAAACAAAACAATTAACCATAGGTTTATGAGGGGTTAATTGGAGGGACTATGGTTTTCTCCTTTTTATCTTTGGTGAGGCTTTTGTATAGTTAAATGGTTAATCTATATACCATGAGAGCAGAATATTAGGCGATATAATCTCTCTGTTTCTCATGCTTTTAGTTTGTATGCTATATCTAGTTTCTTGATGGGATTGGCACATGTGGCTTTTTCATGCTTGCATTTCATAATAACTACTACTAAAATACACCAATACCGTGAAAATGCATCATCTAATCAAAATAATATTTAACCACAAGGGATTAATATGATTTATTGAAGTGTTAGTTGAGTTCAACTTTTCATATATAACTATTGTCAAATATAATTAATTGTTATTTAAATATACCATGTGCATGTGGGTAATGACAGTTGAAATATGCAATTTGACTATTCTGAATTCTTTACCAAAAGAATTAATGCAATTTACTGAGTTAACTCATTTAGAGGGCACCAATAACAAATTTCAGGGTCTTTTTTCTTACTCTAGTGAGACAAAAAAAATTGCTACTTCTGTCTCAAAATGATTGTGTAATTTTATCATTTTATATATATTAAGAAAAATGTATAAATAAAAAATAAAAAATTATTTTTATCAAATTATTTTTAATTGATATTAATGCATTATTAATATTATAAATGTATAGTAAAATATATTGCATTGAAAATAATACAATTATTATTAATTAATAGATATAATTAAAAAGAAGTACATTAAAAATTGAAATAATTAATTATTTTGAGACAATTTTTTAAAAAAATGAGTCAATTATTTAAAAACAGATGGAGAATAAAAAAATAATTTAAATATTTAAATATTAAATAAAAATCTAAAATTATCTTAGTACGCGCTATAATATTCGTAACTTTTAATAAACCAATATGTTATTTGATCTACAATATATTAAAAAAATCTCGAATGTGACATTATTGAACAAACTTATATTTACATCGAATTTCGTCCACAATTTTTAACTCTAGCATTTGCAAATCCAAATCATCTATATTTTTTAATTAATTAATGATTTTTTTTTACTAAGCCTATATATATATATAAAATAACTACTGAGTAAAATATTGGGCCCAGGGTATTCGCCTTCCCTCTCATGCATCGAGCCCACATTGTGACATTGACCATATGCAAATATCTTGCATGACATTTTTTTGTTGTTGCTTTAGATCATATGCAAAATATTTTTACAAATCACTCCTTCCGTCTTACAATATATTTCATTTAATAAAAAAATCATATTAAAATAAATTTTAATTTTAATTACAATTATATCATATAATTAAGAATTAATACTATGCATATTTCTCCTAAAACATTACTATCTTCGACTTATTACATTTATTATAATAAAAATAATACATTAATTATCAATAAAATATTTTTTATCAAATTATTATTTTCTATTTTATTTATTTTCATTTATTAATATATGTAAAATGAAAAAAAAGGAAATTTTATTGTGAAATGGATAGAGTAAATCATAAATGTTTGTTTTTGTATTTTTTTTTTTACAAAAACAGTAGAAGAGAGTAAAGGTTAGAGAAGCCCAATTGGTTGGGCCTAAAAGAAAACCTAACAGACCCATTCCGTTGATTACGTATATAAAAACCCTGCGACCAAAATGCGTAGTTGCTTCTTCCGCCGAGCCGAGCAAAGTTGAACGAAACCGAGCAGCTTCGTGCATCGTAATCCATAGCAAAATGGTTAAAGGTCGACAAGGTGAACGTGTTAGGTTTGTGATCTCACTCTTCCAGATTTTTTGTTCTTTAGCTTTCGATCTGTGTGCTGTAAGGGTTTTGGTTAACAATGCTGCATATAAATGTAAATGATAAAACAAAACTTAGCTTTGTTTACAGTTTATTTATCACGAGATTAATTGAAAGAAACTACTTACCCTTCAACAAAATCAATAAATTTTGATTGGCTGTTTTTCTGATTTTTTGCTAATGCTTTTTTTTTCAACTGCTTTTAATCAGGCTTTACGTAAGGGGTACAGTTCTTGGATACAAGAGGTACTTCTTTTTCATGATTTATTTGTTTGTCATATTTTTATTTCAATTTTTTAGTAATATTTACCAGTCACTTTTTTTCTTTTTTATAATTTGTTGTATCTGTTATTTTTAAATGTTTCCTGAAGTACTTTTGTTTTAATTTTTTGTTTTTTATTATACATTAATGATATTGTTATGTGGAGTGGAGAGGAGAGGAGAGGAGATATGTAGATTCTGTATTAAGGATTCTTTTGTAAGGAGAGTAGATCAAATGGAGGTAGTCAAATCCTAAGACTCAGGGAAGATGCAGGAGAACTATTAGTGAAACTAATAGAAAAGACCTAGACACTGCGTTGGAAAGATATATTCTATATGCTTGAATGATAGTGTGTTTGATCCCTGTAGCCAACCCTTAGTTTGAGCGGTTTAGATTGGCTTATTTTAGCTTATCTACCTGCAAAAGCATTTGCAGAGTTTTTTGGGTGAACTTAAGGAAACAGTTTATGGCATGTCCTTAAGATATTTTCAACTAATTTTTATGTTATTCCAGATAGCTTGACTTTATTTTACCTTGTGTTTTAAAAATAGCTTATACATTAGTGCTTATGCTATAAGAGCTAATGCTAAAAACCGCTTAAATAGGTAGTTTATTCAAACAGGGCCTTAGTGGGATATGGCTTGGTTGTTGTTGTATCGTATGATTTTTCTTTTGTGATATATCATGGATATTGATATTGATTTGGTTAGGTGGTCATGATTTGTGCTAAAGAATTTGGTAATGTGTTTTAGGTCCAAGTCAAACCAATACCCAAACACTTCTCTTGTCCAGATTGAAGGAGTAAACACTAAAGAAGAGGTTGCCTGGTATGCTGGGAAGCGCATGGCATACATTTACAAAGCCAAGGTGAAGAAGGATGGTAGCCACTATCGTTGCATTTGGGGTAAGGTTACAAGGCCTCATGGTAACAGTGGCATAGTCCGTGCAAAGTTCAAGTCAAACCTTCCACCAAAATCAATGGTAATTTTAAAGACATTGAAATAGTTTCTTAAGGACATTGAAATAGTTTTTTCAGTAAACCTTTTTATTATGGTTTCTGAGTGTCTTGATGTTGATTATTGTCTGCAGGGAGCCAGGGTTAGAGTCTTCATGTATCCAAGCAACATATAAGGTACTTACCATTCTATGGATGCTTATTACTTTTTTATTTTTATGTATATTATTGGTTGATGCATTAATATATTGGTTGATGCATTAATACATGCTTCTTTAAAAACTATTATTTAGGATTTTTTGGGCAACTTGTGATTGAACTATAATAGAAAATAAGATATTACATACTGAATTAACTTGATGTCAATCATAAAAAACAACTTAAAGTCACTACTAGTTCCCCAATTCACCGGTTCTTTTTCCATGGATGATGGTTCTTAGGTTGTCTTTGTGCTGTGCTATTTTATTTTTAATCTCATTGATACATACCAAGGAATAAAATATGTGTCTTAGCAGCAAGAATTTGGGCCAATCAATCACATTGTATTTATTTTTTTATATTATTAATCAAATATGTTTTGAAAACTTTGATGATCTGTGGGATTGTACTTTGGATTTGAAGTCTCCATGACTATTCTTTAGTAGCGGGATTGTACTTTAGGAATCAAGTCTACCTAGAGGTTATTTTGTCTCAACCAATCAATTGATCGTTTAAATTGCCGAATTCTCCCTCTCCTGCACCAGGAACCTACCTAAACTTCATTGTGGTGTCTATTTAAAATGCGTGAAATTGATATTTTTATCATCTCTCTGGACAAAGAAATCCCGCACATTGATCTTCTTGGGAACCAAGTATAATAGTTTCCAGGATTTTATTTGTGCGGATAGGAAGTCAGCCTTTCTGCTTGAGCCTTCTCCTTTATGGTTGGAGATGTGCTCCAATAAAGTTGGCTTACAGATTTATCTTGTTATGTGTGACCCTTCTCGTTAAATGTCTTTAGTAGCGGGATTGTACTGTAGGATTTAAGTCTACCTAATCAGGTGATGTACTTTAGAGGTTATTGTGTCAATACCAATTGATTTGATTGTTTAAATTGCCGGCTTATCCCTTTTCCAACAACTGGAATGCCCACGTAAATCTCATTGTGTTGTCTATTTATAATGTGTGAAATTGATATTTTGATCTCTCTAGACAAAAATTGATATTTTGATCTATCTAGACAAAGAAATCCCGCATATAGTTCTTCTTGGGAACAAATTTTAATAGTTTCCAGGATTTTATATATGTGGATAGAAAGTCAGCCTTTCTGCTTGAGCCTTCTCCTTAATGCTTGGTGATGTGCTCCAATAAAATTGGCGAACAGATTGATATGTGTGACCCTTCTCATTAAATTTAATTTGTCTATGTACTTGTCCATTCTATTTTGTATTTTTAATATCTAGAACTGATCTTTTGGTCTTTCTGACAAATGAAATCGCACAAAGTTCTTCTTGCAACATAGTTTACTGAAAAATTGTTCCCAGGATTTTAATTGTGCGTAAAGAAAATGAAAATCCTTTCTGCTTGAGACTTCTCTTTAATCTATGGAGATGTCTCCAATGTATTTGGCTTACAGTTTTATTTGTTTCTGCTCAAGTCTTCCCCTTATATTGCCAGTATTCTGTCTATCCTATTTCTGATTTCTTAAAATTATAATGGATGGTTTTTGTCTTTATTGAAGTAGAAACTGCACATAGTTCTTCTTGGGTATGTAACTTTACGAAGATTATATCCAGGATTTTATTTGTGCGGATAGCAAATAGAAAACCTCTCTGCTTGAGGCTTCTCTTTTATCCATAGAGATGTTCTCCAATGTAATTGGTTTACAGTTTTGTCACTCTTTTGTATTAAATGATTTATGATGTTGTAATTCCACTTATAGTAATTTTGCTGTTTTTGCTTGATACCTTGAATCGAGATTCAACACCATAATATGATAAGTAGTGCGCTTCAGAATAACTTAAATGTAATAATAAACAGTAATTCCCTTGTATGATCATCTTATTCTAATTGACCTTGTAATTGCATTCTTATTCTTAGCATTTTGACAGCAAGATCTGCATATCATCCTCTTATTGTAATTGACCTTGAAATGGCACATTTTGTTATTGCAGGTGATCCGAACCTTGGACTAGAAGACAAATGCACTATGGAAGTTATATTTTTGATCATTTTTGTATCTCTAAACAGAATAGTTCCTTTTCCTGCATGGTGAAAGAACATGTATTAGTTATCCTCTGTTTTTTTCTGAATCCTGACTTCATTATGGATTTTTCTCCTCTTATATCGTTTTCATTGGGCCATTTGTCTCCACGTAAATTCGTAGTAAAATTTAAAACTACCAAAAATTTAATTACTTGATTTTGTTTATCATAATAAGTTGATTTGTAATTTTATTAACCTATCTATTAAAAACATTGATGACTTACAATCCAAGTTTTCATTATGTTTTTTGTGGTTACACGATCTTCAATAACAAATCAAAGCATTAACTATAAAAGGATGTGGCATTATAAATAAGATTTGTAGATATTGCTGTGGACTAGATGGGCGAGTCTTTGTTGCAGAATCCAGTGTATTTGCATGAATAGAAATTTATGTTTAATGTATAATATTTATATTTAAATATAATTTTTATCGATTATTTTGATTAGTTATATTTTTATTTATTTGTTTTGGTCATTAATATTTTATAATTGGTATGTTTTAATTTTTTTTAAAATTATATTATACTTAATATATATTGATAATTTTTAGAAGGAATTTTAATGACTTAATGTTATTATAAAATGAATAAAAATAAAGATAAATTATTAAAATGAATATTAGATAAAAGGTAAATGACTAAAATTATATTTAAGTTATTTTTAATTTAAATTTCAGGGAATTGTAGTATTGTTGTTCTATAAAAATATTATCGAAAAACATATAAGTATTATTATGAGCATAAGTGCATATATGAATCATCGTGTGCGCTTCCATGACTATTGAAAAGCAGAAACATGACTAATAAGAAATCAAAATCATGACATTTCTATTTTTATGTATTTTAACTTCTAAGAATAATGTTTTCCCTAATGATAAGTGGCTGTAATACTTACTCCGTACTTCTTTTATAGTTGTTTTAAGGTTAACTACATATATTTAAGAAAAACTACAATTTTGTTACTTTTTATGCCGTAATTTGTCTTTCTCATATACATTTAGCTATTTTTTACTAATGATTAAATACTGAAATTAAGAAAGTTGGTTAAAATATTAAATTTGAAGTCAATTTGAATTATTTTATTAATTTACCTTTAAAGAGAAAGAATTCATTTATGTTTTTAATATAGTATTTAATATAGATTATAGAAGAATATGTAATATAATTAGAGATAAGTCAGTAACAAAATAATTAATATAGTTGAAACTTTGAAAAAATATAATATTTATACATGAAAATATATTTCATTTAGTCTATTTTTGCTTTTCGACAAAATGATTAAAGATATTATTGACAATAATAAGTAATGTTGCATTGAGTTTTGATAAGTAGACTAATTTTTGGTAAAGTACATCATAGGGTCTTTTAAGTAACACAAAAATTACAGATTAATTTTTAATATTTTTGTGTGTGTTAAGTTTGTCTTTTATGTTTGTAAATATTTGCATCGATGATCGTAATTTAAAACCAATAAAATTGAATTTTCAAATTCTCCTAATTTTTTTTAATAAACTTGTGTAATTTTTAAGGGGTTTTGATTGTAGTAAGTCAATCAATTTTTAAAATAATAATAATAATAATAATAATAATAATAATAATAATAATAATAATAATAATAATAATAATCATGAGAGAAATCGAGTGAGATACATATAAAGATTATTGAAATTAAATATGCAATTCTCTTAATTCAAATAATAAAATTGAATGAAAAATTATTAAGTTATTCTTTATATAATCAATATTAGAACTTATAGTAGAATTTTAAAAATATCTAACTACAAATGACTGAAATGAGGTTATAAATAAAAATAGTTTAACATTGTAACATTTATAAATATAAAGGATTAACTTCTTACAAAAAGTTAAATAATCAATATGATATTTTCGTTTAACTTAAAAAGACTAATTATATTGTCTTTAAGCCATAACTCAAGTAACAAATATTGATATTGTTAAATTAGATGTCTTATCCTGAACTCAAACTCGAGATCTCACAGTTGTGTGAGTTAATCACAGTAAAATTTATTATATCTTCTGAGATTAAAAAAAAAAAACTACATAATATATTTTGCATTTCTCTCCCTATAAAAACAACACTTGAAATAATAGTTACGAGATTAATTTTATGCAACAAAAGATCTAATATAGTTACGAGATTAAATACCTCTTTGGTCTTGTAATATATTTGATTTTTTGTTTAGTGTTTTGAATATATTTTTTATAATTAATTCATCGATGTTCAAATTTACATATAGTTAAATACTTCAAAATATTATATCACATATAGTTAATGGAAATTTACATATAGTTAAATACTTCAAAATATTATATTACATAAACTAAAACAAAAAAATTGTTGAAACTAAAATAAAAAACTGCTGAATACATGAAACTAAGAAGATCAATGCCATAAATGGAATCTTTAATAAAATATGGACACTTCAATGAACTTTATGTGAATAATAAGAAATGTAAAATCTTTTGGGTGGTTGACCAAATTTCTGGACTTCGTGACTCAATCAAATGGTGCATGCACGTCAGGAACAACTTATCATCTATGCAACCTTTTGTATTAGCATGTTCTCGCCGAAGGATGAGTAAAATCCTCATTTTTATTTATTTATTTATAGAGAAATGACAAATATCAATAATAAATTTATATATACAAATTGAAAAAAAAACTGTTTAACATAATAATATTAACATTATTAATTAAATTAGGTATTATAAACTCTCCTTTTTATGATTTATATTATATATAAATAGAATACATGGATGTGATATGATTTTTCCCTTTTAAAAAATCACAAAAAGTAGCATTGACTAAAAGATTTGAATCATGGATAACACACTCAACCCCTTGCATTTTACAACTAAGCTAAGCTATTGTATAACTATAAATAATTTTTATAACATAATTAATAACATTATACTCTATTTTGTTTGGAGGTCTATTTCTATAATGATAAATCTATTTTTTCCTTTTAATTATACCATTTATTTAAACTATTTTTACCTTTGATGTGGTTTTTCACATAAGAAAAACAAAAAGTGGTATAAATTAAAAGATTTGAATCATTGACAAAAGACTCAATCTCTTACATTTTACAACTAAATTAACATATAACTATTAATAGTTTTCTAACGTAATTAACAATATCATACTCTATTTTATTTGGAAGTCCTTTTTCTTTATTAAATAAATCTATTTTGTTGAGGTTTAAAGTTTAGGACTCTCATAATATATATGGAGACCTAAAATAAAATTTGATATGACATTTTTTAAAGTCTATAAAAAAGATTTATTAAAAATTATTTTTTAATAAAAAATTATTAAACTTTTTTATTAAATATTATTTTTTACACATTTTAAAATATAGAATCATTCATTAAATTAACATAATTGATTTCATATAATATTTCTTTTTTATTTGATGATAAAATCAATTGATTTATTATTTATGGAGACAAAATTAATTTTTGATAAGGTTTTATGTATTTTGTTTTGAAAGTACTAGAATATCTTTTATTACAAAAAAAAAAATGAAATTGAGGCATTTTAATTAAGGAATATTTTTTATTTTTATGATAGCCTAAAGACTCTGCTAAAATTCTTACATTAGTGGTTTGGATCTTGGGCTAGTTTTGAGTCAATGCACGCATAGTTAAAACTCACAGAAGAATAATGTCTATACACATCAATATATTTCACTTAATAGATTAGGCTTTTGAATTAAACACTTACTTCAAATTTATAAACTCCTACATTGATTAGTATTTTTTATTGTCAAACACACAAATATATCAAGAAAATTCTAAAATAAAAAAATACATTATGTAAAAAAATTTACTAACACAAACTTCTCTCGCTCTATTGAAACTTATATGCTCTTAGAACTCACGTAAAGTCATTGCAGCATTGAAGAAACAGTCAATGAATTCTGTAAATAAAAAGTATCAAGGATATGCCTAATTTTGACTTCCCCTTCCTAGAATATTCTCAACTTTTTGGATATATTATCATTTTAGTTATTTAAAGTATAAGATGTTCTTATTTTAGTATTTAATTCACTACAAAAATATTTAAATTAATCGTCACATCATCAATTTATTTTGATAATAAATTGTATTTTTTAAAAAAAAATTATGATATATAATAAATTGTATCTCAATTATTTTAATAATTTGATGATTAATTTATTTATTTTTATTTAATCAGATACCAAAATAAAAGTATATTATAGTTTCAAAGAGTAAAATAATAGATTATTCGATTATTTTTTTAAGACAAGTACATATGTTGCATCTCATTCATAAAGTTAATTAATGCACCATTTTAGGTGTTTTTGAATTACCTGTTCACTTTTTATAAAGAGATAATATTGGATGCGTAGCAGATTAGAGAAAACTTAATTGTAACCGATTTTTTTTTTTCTTTTTATTTGTAACTCTTCTTCATCTATTTATTAGAGAGAGAGAGGTGGTTTAAAGTAATTTTTTTTACTAAATGACATCTCTAACTCGTTTTTATTCTTCTAATTTTAATTAAATAAACATTTTCATATATAGTTAGTTTTTCTTGTCTCATGCGACATTTACTTTCTCATCTTAATGTGATGTTTATTTAATTCATATTGATATATTAATTTCGATCAAGTGCAGATTTAATTTCAATCAATAATTTTGACGTCGGTAATGTTACTACTTTGATGACATGTATTCTAGATAAATATAATTTATATAAATTTAAATAAATAAATATTATTTTTAATAAAAATAAAAATAAAAATATTGGACCTAACCACATATAAGACAACTTTGACTACATTTATTGAATCTTTAAAGGAGTTGAATGTGTTAGGCAAGACAAATTAAATGAACTGTAAGGTAATTAGGCACATTGACTCCTAAGATTAGAAATTCTTCCTACTATAGGGGGAAGCGCACCAAGTGACCAAGTGACGAACAATATATTCTTTTTGCTCCATGTTTTGTTTAAGAACACAAGTCAACCTTGGGAGATCGACGGTGGTGGATCTCCGAGAAACATAGTTTCGATCATGATGATGGTGTTGGTGTCAGTTTGAAGGGGGTGGTCCTTGTAAATATACTCTAATTTCAAAATATGTTGAGAAATATCATTAAATCTAATAAAGGAAAAATAATTACGAGAAATATTAAATTAATGAAAAAATTGATTATAATATAAGTATGGAGGAAACACTTT
Source organism: Cicer arietinum (assembly GCF_000331145.2). NCBI lineage: Eukaryota > Viridiplantae > Streptophyta > Magnoliopsida > Fabales > Fabaceae > Cicer > Cicer arietinum. The sequence continues at coordinate 45,649,618 of NC_021161.2, forward strand.
ATAGTGATCTTAATTTAATTTATAAATCTTAATTAATTTGTATTAACTACTAACCAACTCCATCAATTAATTCTTAATAATATTTAAGAGCCCCGTGAAATGGAAGGTGGGTTAATAATTTTTTCGGATGAATCATATAATAAAAAAAAAAGGAAATAAAATCTAATTAATTAATGAAAATTACATGAAAAATACAAGTTGTAATTATATTGACAAAAAAAAATTAATGTATAAAAAGGTATTGGCTTAAGTGTATAATTTTCTTTAAAATCTTTGATCTATTTTAGATTAATTTTAAATTTTATGGTGTCTTAACACCCTCTCCAATAAAGTAAAAATTTTAATTATTGAATTTTTAAAATGTCAAATTTTGTGCAACAAAGTTCCATCGTTTTAGGATGAAAGTAAAAAAAAATGAAAAATATTTGACTATTTTTTAGAAGAAGAACAAATATAATGATATTTGTTACGAATCAAAAGAATGAAATAATAATAAAACATATAAAATAATAATAATAAATCGACCATAATTTTTTTAAAGAATCAAACCATAAATCTTAAAATGTTTGCAATTTTAAATCTATGTAATATGTTTGATTAACTTTTTTACAAAGTATTACTATGCAGTAACTTGACTGAAAATCAACTCAATGTTATCTTTGTATAACCTCATCTTAATTAAATTTATATCTCATCAAATTTGATGGACTTAATAGTTGAATTCGAATTTAAATTTTTTATTTGATCATATACTAGAATGAGTAAGATACATATACAACCGGAATGAAGTAGTCTTTTGTACACATTTCTTGTACTGAAAATCCCCAAAATCAATTATTAACCAGGTCCTGTTCATACTTGGTTGGGGACCCACAGTTTCAAATCAAGTACATTTTTTGTATTGAACCAATTGCGCCACCAGGACCTATTTGTTTATTTATTTATATATTCAGGTATTTTTAAATTATTAGAACGTGTCATAAAAAAAAAAAAACTAACGTAGAAAAATAACAAGGCGGCGTTTGGACCGGCTTTACCATCCCATTTCCAATTCCTCTTGTTCTTGCGCCAAATGCGATTCCTCTTTTTTCTTTGTTTGTTTCTACCTAATTATTATTTTCATTTTACACTAATAAATAAATCTTATAAAAAAATAATTGTAAAATTACACCTCAAATTATTTTTTAATCAATTACACTTCAATTTAATCTTTCAAGTTTCTTTTATCATATTCAATTTTAAGTTGGGCGAAATCATCCTTTTCTAAATATCTAACTCCAGTCAATTTTTAAATTCTCTCTAATATATATATTTTAATACAAAAATATTAATTGTACTAATTTTGATAGTTAAATAAGTTTGATAAACTCAAGTTTTTTATCAATAATTAAAGAGTAGTCATGTTTTAATAAAAAAATGGAGTAGTTATGTTTAATAATAAAAAAGAGTTGTTACGTAGATTAAAATATACTAGTAAATAAAGATTCTCGAAAAATTAATATTATTATTTTATTAATATTTTAAAATGAGAAATAATTTAAAAGATACAATTATTCCCATCATGCTACTTGATATAAAAGGAAAACTAATTTTGAATGTATTATCAATGTGTCCAATTAGAACTATAATTATTTTGGTACCAACGTGACTATATTAGAGATTTACTTTTGAATTATTAATATATAATAGTATAATAATCTATTTACACATCCGTATATATTATTTTGATTCCGTGTCTTCTTCTTTTCTAAACACCCACCCCATTTTATTATATTTTCACATCTCAACATCCTTTGTACTAGTGTAGTTTATTTACGAAGCTTTCGGACTCTTCAAAATGGGAAAATATTCGTACTAAATATTTATTTGCGTATTTGTACCATATCTATGAGTATTTTTATTATTATTATTTTATTTTTAATAAAATTCATAATTTTTATATATTTATAAATTTTTTATTGATGTGCCGTACTTTATTATTATTTTTATATCATATTTCGTATCTGCATGAATACCCTATATATATTTTTTTAAAGCGTCGACTCTTAAAAAAATAATAAAAGAAAGTGCAGGGAAATGCAAATGAAGTAAGACCCTGTTTGTATACGCGTCCCGTTTACCTTTCCTTCGTTCTCACAATAACGATAACATAACATTACTTTTGTTTATTTATACAAAAACAAACACTCCTTCGTTCCAATTTCATTCTAATAACACAACTCTTCTAATCCTCCCTCCCTTCCCTTCTCATCCCTCTCTACCATGAATCAACACCAATTCACAGATCCATAAACCAAAAATAAAATCCCCATTTTAACCCTCCATAAGATCCACTAATCAGAAATAATTACAATAACACCCTTACACACAAAAAAATAAAAAAATAAAAAAATGAAGGGTTCAAGCCGAATGTTTACGATCGGTTTAATCTCATCATGGTATTTATCAAACATTGGAGTATTACTATTAAACAAATATCTTCTAACAAACTATGGATTCAAATACCCAATCTTCTTAACCATGTGTCACATGACGGCTTGTTCGTTATTCAGTTACGTTGCAATTGCTTGGTTGAAAATGGTACCAATGCAAAGTATTAGGTCACGTCTTCAGTTTTTGAAGATCGCTACGCTCAGTCTTGTATTCTGCGTTTCGGTGGTTTTTGGTAATGTGTCGTTGCGGTATCTTCCTGTGTCGTTTAATCAAGCTGTGGGTGCTACTACTCCTTTTTTTACTGCCGTTTTTGCTTATGTTATGACGTTTAAGAGAGAGGCTTGGCTTACTTATCTCGCTCTTCTTCCTGTTGTTACTGGTGTTATCTTTGCTAGTGGGGTAAGTTCACATCATAACTTCGCACTTTTTTCTTCTTCCTTTTCCTTTTCCCTTTTTCTATTTTTTTTTTTTTTTTTTATTTCTTCTCATTCATCAACTTGTCGGTCATCAATTGTCGGTGATGGAATTTAAATAGGAGAGATTTTGGATTAGCTTTTCTAATTATATTTTTTTATTTGCTAACTCACTTGCATAACAAAATATAATTTATAGGGAATTTATTTAAAAATTAAATGTTTTGATATTATCAAAATTAAATCATCATTAATTGAGTCACATGTACTAAAAATTTTAATTTAATCAAATTTAATAGATATTATAATAATGAATACGTTGATAAATTAAAGAAAATTATTGATCTAAAAATTCATAGTTCTTATAGACACTCCATTTTTGATTGAAACGTAGAACTTGTGTAATTTATAAGGATATTTTAGACCAATTTTGGAATGCTTAATATGCTTTATAAATATAGTGCTTTAATCAAACTAATGAAAAACTTATAATATGCTTAAAATAATAAGGATTTAAAGTAATATGCTTAAAATAGTAAGGATTTGTAAAACTGATTTACATGGAATGTTTATATCCATTAAATTCATATAATTTTGAAAAATGACAGTTTTGATTAATGTTATCTAGAGTTTTATTTTTATATTTTATTTATATTTTGGACTTGTGGTATTCCGAAGTTGGACCAAAGTTTTAAATCTAGTGATTAAGTTGTGATCCTTGATATTGCAGAAAATTGCATTCACTTACAGCTTATGCGCCTTTAATTTGTAGTCGAGGAGGTATACAAACCCTGATGTCGTGCCCAAATCGCGGTTGTTAACTTTGTTTTTAAACAATAATAACTTCCTTTTCCCCCCATTTATAAGACTTGAATCAAATTAAAGAGAATTATGGTCCTTGACACTTGGATCATTATTAGTCATTAGTATCTTATGTTTTTAAATGGTTGCACTGATTGTAACTTGGTAATTTAGCAACCATACAGATTTAGTTGAATACAATTTATGAGCAATAGAGTGGCATGTAGGTGAGTGATTTATTACTTACATTGTAAATAAGAATCTCTACTTATGAAAGATCTGTTTTAAGTTTGTCTAAGAAGCTGAGCTAGCTTTGATTTATATATGTCTGATACCATATGAACTAAAGCACTTTTCACTTTTCAGTTACTAAATAGGTGTAAGAAATAATAAAATTTATAATTTCTAACAACAGGAGCTTGTTATTATGTTCATGTTGTATGGCGTTCTTTGTTTTCGGTGGACTTATATAGTGCTTTGATCATGCATTTGTTGAAATCAAACTAAAAAAAATATGTTTATACGTTCTTTGTTTCCTTTTATGTATACTTCAAGTGATTTCGAAAAATGGAAAATATGAATACTATATGTTTTCTGATGCATTTGTTATTGTTTTATTTCTTTGCTTATAGGGTGAACCGAGCTTCCATTTGTTTGGGTTTATAATATGTGTTGCAGCTACAGCGGCACGAGCCCTCAAATCAGTGTTACAGGGAATTTTGCTTTCATCTGAAGGGTATGTACTACGTATAAGGAACATGCTATTTACCTTATTACTTTGTTTTCTTCTGTTGTCAAGTTGTATAATATATGGGTACTGACTTCAACATCCTTCTTGTTGTATATTAGGGAGAAGCTGAATTCTATGAACCTTCTCCTTTACATGGCTCCAATGGCTGTTGTTTTCCTTCTTCCTGCTACACTTTATATGGAAGAAAATGTGGTTGGCATCACGTTGGCTCTTGCCAGAGATGATGTGAAGATCATTTGGTACCTTCTATTCAATTCCGCACTTGCGTATTTTGTCAACCTGACCAATTTTTTGGTCACGAAACATACCAGTGCTCTCACCCTTCAGGTATGCCTCCCTTTTCCATATAGTCCTACAGCTTTATTTTCTAAATTTATTTCTTTACTCAAACGAACATGCCTGCTGTCTTTTTAGTTGGAACATCAATTTTTTGCAATTGTCATAAACAAGTTTTTGAAATTCTTGGAAAATAAGTTAAGGGATTGGTGCTGAAATTTTCCGTTGGGTCCGTAAAGCTTGTACTAGGGCAGTGTTTTCAAATGCTTCTATTGCTAGACATCATAAGAACCTAGAGCTAGGAATGTCATCTTTTTTTACTGAAATTTTGTCTGTGATTTCAAATATTCAACATGAGTTGTTATCAGTATTCACTGTTCCACTGCATTTCAGGTTTTATTGATTCAGATCATTATATTCCTTTGGCTAAACATAGTTGCTACATTTTTTTGTGCCACGTTAATTAGTAGATATAAAATTGTTGTAAAATTGTAGGATTTGATGTTTGGGGTTATAGTAACAAACGTAAATTTAAAATTTTGTTTCTAGGCTCTTTTTCTTTTTTAAGGGTGTATATTTTTCATTCACCTTGTTTAGATCAGGGAAAGGTTTAATGAGTATGATTCAAATGATGTTAAGTAGATATATTGTTGGCAAGATGTGCATTTTTCATGTAATCCAATATTTGTTATTTTTTTATGTAAGTTGATGTTTAACAACTAATCCTCAAGAATTTGCTCATATAGGTACTTGGGAATGCTAAAGGAGCTGTAGCAGTTGTAGTTTCAATTCTAATATTTAAAAACCCAGTTTCAGTCACTGGAATGATGGGTTATTCACTCACAGTTCTTGGAGTTGTACTTTACAGTGAAGCCAAAAAGCGAAGCAAGTGATTATGATCATGCTGACGCACATCGTTATTGCGAAAATCAGCTGTGAATTCTCTATACTTCGACAACCACAAGGTTCCATGAGACAAATTTGTTAGATGACTTTGATCAGAAACATGATGTTTCATATTCTATATGAGAATTCTTTTGGCCCCATATGGAAATCCAGTCTCATTGAAGGGGTTCTCCTTTGTATTAGCAACTGTCCAGAAACAGCTCATGGTACAAAGTTCAAGGCATATTGAGGAATTTCTTATAGTCATTTATTCTTTGAAGAAAGAATTGTAGAATTGGAGGATCTCTACTCATTTGTTATTTACAATGCTTACATTTGTTTATTGATGAGAAAATTCGTATTTTTGATTGTAGTCTATAGTTCCTAATCAGTCAGTGTAGTTTTTATAGTTTGTTGAGACAGACATTCTCCTATTCAAAACTAAAAATTACTATAGTAATTATTTGTTGTTGTGTATGTATCTTTGGAATGCTTTATTTATGCTTAAAATAATTTATAATAAAAATTTTAGCATTAACTTTTGAAGAAAATAATTTGTCTAGAACTCAAGCTAATTTAAACATATGAAGTTTCTCTCTGTTTTTATTTTGGGTAAAGTAAGGTAGACAGACAAACTAGAAGGTGTCAGCAACTCTTAAAAAAGAGTTCATAATTTTTTAGACAATGAAATTTGATAATACAAATTAAAATTGAAATTATCAGAAATAAATCAGAAACATGATTAAAATCATAAATCACAAATACAACTCTATTATAGAAGAAGAAAAAGCAGAATAAGACATGACTGAAAATTCTTTATGAAAGTGTCCGTCACTTTGAGGAGTTTCTCAAAATAAATAATGAGGCTTACATTAAAGAACCCCTTCCATAATAAATTGGTTGTCTTTTTGAATTTGACTATTTAAAACATGTTAAACTCAACTTTTCTAAATAATCATCGTTAGTTTTTATTTTTAGTGGTGCTTGTAAGTTATATATATATATATATATATATATATATATA
>NC_021161.2:45656248-45731860 GCF_000331145.2 Cicer arietinum
TATATATATATATATATATATATATAAATATATAATATTAATTAAAAATTATTATGAATATTTCTGCTAATGAGTTAAGTTTGATATAATAATTTTAAAAATTAATTAAAATTTTTTTTCTTTATATTTGCTCCCTCATAAAATTTATGTTAGTTTTGCTACTATTTATCAACTAGTGTAACAATAACCCAAAATCTACAATTATCGTCAATGACAACTAGGGGTTTACACACTATTTATCAACTAGTGTAACAGTAACACAAAATCTACAATTATCGTCACTGACAACTAGGGGTTAACACATATTGGATTGAGTCGTTTTTTGTCAAATCTAATAATCAAAGCAATCAATTTTATTTGGTTTGGATTGAGTTTTCTATCTGAATATGAGTGGCTTAGTGGGCTGGGTTGTATTCGCAGACAATAATTTTTTTTTAAACTGTAATTAAATTTAAATACTTAAACATCTAAAAATAATAAAATTATATTAAAACATATCATTTAATATTTAAAATACATTCACCAACAAAATAAACAATTAAATTTGTAACAAATTCTCAAATATAATCAAACATTATAGGATTTAAATGAGTTGATTTAGATTAGATCCAAACTTTAATAATGAGTTGGATCAAAATGTGAGTTGTATTGATTTGAGTGTCGAGTTCACATGTTTACCTATAACCACAAACACCTTTACTAGCAACATTAACAATATTATCAATATATGGATGCATGAACATAGACATTTCATCATGATACTTTAAATTTGAGTTGTTGGACTAGATGAGGGGTTAGAAAGATTTATCTTATTTTTTTCATGACATGTTGATATAGATGTAAAAAGAAGAGTAGAATGACATTGATGTAATGAATCAATATACTAAAAGAAAGATGATTACTAAAAGAAAGATGATGCACATTTAGTTGGATATTCAAAAAAATTAGTCGTACTTTTGTCTTTTTTCATAAATATTTTAATTTACCTTATATGCAGGTGGATACAATACAATGAAGTTGTATGTGAGAAAACTATTTGATGCAATTGTTCTTTAATATAGATCTTTCTGTTGAAATCAACACTATTAAACTTGGACCAAATCGCTTCTTATTATGGGTGAATAAAGTTCAGTTCTGAACTAGAACCATTTAAAAATTGAACCGAATCAATTTTTAGTTTGAAAAAACTGAACCGAACTGATTTTCATTTCAAAAAATCGAACCAAATTGGTTTATAAATTGGGGAACCGGTTTATTTTTTAACCGAACCGAACTGGTTTCTAAACTAATTTTTACATAATAACCACTAATTACTTCTAAAAAAATAAATTCAGTTCTAGTTTTTTCGAATTAAAAACTAGTTTGGTTCAGTTTTTTGAACTAAAAAGTGGTTCGGTTCGGTTTTTTCGAACTAAAAATTGATTTGGTTCGATTCTAATTTTAAAAAATCAGTTCGAAAACAATTCGGATCAGTTCAGTTCTGCAGTTTGGTTCAATTTTTGGTTTTTTTAACACCCCTACTTTCTATCAATTAGAAAAGATACATTTGGATGTCCTTTCTTCCATAGAATAACTACATCTTACACTATCTTTCTATATGCACCATGAGCTCAAAATATATCTCTAATATTAGAATCACATACCATTCTTATTTATCACCCAACATCAATTTCATAAGATGTTGCATTTTTTATTTTGGATCCTATACTATTGTTGTCATACATATTTCTTGAATTGTTAGTACTATTGTTGTCCTAGACGATTTGCATTTGGATAACCTTTTAGGTTGTTTTAAGGACCTCATATTTTTGCGCTTCAATTGCTTCTTATATTCTTTATATTTTTCACATCCCAAAATAAATGTCATTTTTTTTATCACTTTCATGATTTAAATGTGTAATAACAATAACAATTCTAATTTAACTAGTTCATCTCGAACCCATTTCTGTAGTTTATATCGAGTTTGAAATTTAAAAATAAAATTCAACAAACAACAAAATTGAAAGATACAAACAAAAACAAATCTCATAATTATATACAAACCAAATCAATAGTAAAATTGACCAATATTAGGATAATAATAAACTAGGTTATTATTTGAGATAATTCTTTTTTCTATCTTTTATGTCTGGGCATGGTTGGGTCTAATCCAAAACTATTGCATTAGGAAGGGTCTTGAGTTGGATTGGGCCAAAAGGGAAAAATAAAAAGAAAAGAAAACAGTTTGAACAATGCATGCATTATTACATACTACATATGTTCTTAATTATAAATATAATTTAAGAAAACAAGATGTGTTTCTAGATATAAGCAAATTTTTAATTTAGTAATGTATTTATTATTTTTTTCAAACATACCTCTTATTTAAACTATTAATTTATCTTGGAATATAATAAAATAAGTTTAACACATTCAAATACATAAATCATTTTAAAAACATTAACACATAAAATAAATATATTAACTATTTTATCAAATTTTCTTAATAAATGGATACTTATAATAAAGAAAAGGTAGTATAATGTTTACTAAGTGGGTGAAGTGGAGAGTGACAGGAAGATCAAAAATTCGTTTTTCTCTATATAATATTAACAAATTACTAATTGTATACGTACACTAACACTAACGAATCAATGTTGGTACAAATTAGTTAATGAGCTATGGAATTGCAATATGAATCTACATTAAGATATAGAAAGTTGAACCTGGGTGATATATGAGTGATGATTGATATGTATACCAAATGAATTGAAAGTATCCAATCAAGAGAAAAGAAAGAAAAATCGCGTGGTTCCCGCCACATTATGAAAATCTCTCTAACTAAACTAACTAACTAAGCAGTCCACTTCTCCTAAAATCTTTCTTTCTCATCACTACCATCCATCTCTTCTTCCAAAATGTTTCACACCTTCATCTCCCTCACTTTCTCTCTCTACCTTCTCCTCTCTCTCCTCCCAACAACAACCACCACCACCACCACCCTCCCCTCCATTGGCGTCACATACTCCACGTCCCGCCAAACCTCACCATCACCACCACCACCCTCACAACCACCACCGTCACCATCATCACCAGACCGCATAACCACCGCCATGGAAAATCTCAAACTCACCACTCTCCGTCTCGAAGAACCCGACCCATCCATCATCCGAAGCCTCCTCTACACCAATATCTCCATCTTTCTCACCATCCCAAACTACATGGTCACACCAATCGCCAATAACCGCTCTATTGCACGTGCCTGGATCTACACTCACGTGCTTCCTTTCTACCCACGCGCCAAAATCACAACAATCTCAGTCGGCAATGCCTTCCTCGACGTTTACCCCGAATCCATCAACAACCTCCTCCCTGCAATCTCCAACGTACACGTGTCACTCCGCGATCTCGGGATCCGTAAAATCTCCGTTTCGACTTCCTTCTCTTTCGTAACTGCCATTTCTTCTCCGTTTCCTCCGTCTTCCGCTCAGTTTCAAGAACCTCCCGGCGTTAACCTAATGGGACCGTTGCTTCAATTCTTGACCGACACGAATTCTTCCTTCTTGATTAATCTTTACCCTTACAATCTTTACCGTTTACGGCCGGAGATTCCTCTCGGAATTGCGCTTTTTCAAGAACATCCGTTTAATTTCCGCGACGATTTCACGACCGGCGTTCGTTACCGGAATTTGTTTGATATTATGGTTGACGCGGTCGTTAGCGCGATGGCGTTAGCGGGTTACGAAACGATTCCGGTAGTGGTTACTGAAACGGGATGGCCTAGTTCGGGGAATGAGCTTGATGCGAATTCTGGATATGCGGAGATTTATCTGAGGGGATTGGTGAAGCATCTTATGTCCGGTGCCGGAACGCCATTGTTGAAAGATGGAGTTCGAGGTGTTTATCTTTACGAGCTTTTTGATAAGGAAGGAAACGGGAGAAATTGGGGGGTTTTGTACCCTAACGGTAGTGCAAAGTATAGAATCGATTTCTCTGGAGAATCGCGTTCTTGTGTGATGAATTGGATTAACGTGGGGTTTCTGATTTTGCTCGTTGTAAAGGTGTGTTGCATGGTTTATTAGTTTTTTTTTTTTAATTTTTGTATTAATGTTGTTTTGGTTTTAGGATTTAGTCCAGGAAGGCGTAGAGACTGATATGATGTTAATGATTTTAGGTTAAGTGATTAGTTAATTAGAGTTTGAGTTTGTAATTAGGATGATGTATGAAGCTAAATGAAAAAGAAACAAATTGTTGTGTAGAGAACTTTTGTGAATTGTATTTGAGTCGATGTGTTAATGAAGCATGAATACGATTCTTTTGTTGTGTAATTGGGTTCCTTTCGCGGGAAGTTTTAATTATTTGAAATTTTTGGTAATTGAATTATTTGAACTTAGATTATTTTGTTTTGAGTAATTGGGTCTCTTTTAAGGAAGTTTGAATACAGGAATTGTATTTTTGAAGGAGTTTCTGTAGAGGAGACAACTTACACGTAATAATATGAAGAACAAATAGCGTATCAATATTATTAAAATTTTAATTAATTGTTGAATTAGTTTTTTTTATTAATTCATCTCCATCAATATTTATATTGTATATTAAAAATTGACTAAATCAATAATACTAATAATTTTTATGTTTTATCAATAATATTAATATGTTATGTTTATTTATTTATTTATAAATTGCAGGTATGTTATGTTAATATCATATTTTAAATTTTAGACATTATTTTTTCAAACTTCATATATCTCAACTAACTACACTAACAAAAAAAAATCTTAAATAAGTATCGTTAATGTTATAATATTTTATTTTATTTATAATTCAAATTAATATTACGTCAATCACTTTCAATTTTATTATATTATGTGTCACTAATATATTTTGTGATAATTATGAGTACACAATAATCTATGAGAATTATATAGTAAAGTAGCTACACTTTTTTATTATTTGCAATTTCTTCAATGATAAATAATCTAAAGTAACATTTTACATGAGATAAATGTCATAACATTTTATTTAAAATAAAAATTATTTATAATTTTTAATGTAATTTTAATTATTTTTTTCCTATAGTGATTATTAAATACACAACTTTCAAAACATTATTATATTTTACATTGATAATAATAAAAAATCTATTGATAGTTAAAATAAATAATTTAATAAAATAATATTTTTTTAATTATTATATTTTTTAATATATATGTAAAAATCTTAAATAACACTCGTAATAAATGAAATATTTCTTTGTATCATGCTTTTTTGTGCAAGAGTTGACCTTGTTTGCACTTTTTCATGTTTCCAACCGCAACAAAAAGGCCCATACTACATACATATTTTTTTAAAAAGGCCTATGTTCTGTTTTGACCCAAATTTACAAGCACACCTCTTGTCGTTTGGCTAATATGTAACAGAACACCCCTGATAGATATGAACAATACAAGATACATATGATTTTCTTTTACAAGAAAAAAATACTAGTGGAACCCAAAACTCCATATTCCTCCTATAAGGATGAAACTAATATCCAGCATCTATGCTCTCCTTTGAGGATCAAACATGTCATATATAGGTTCTGGTAGCAAAAAAAATCTTATTCCTATATCTGCATATGCAACTGTCAAAATATCCACATGGCTGCTTATGATGCTTTTTATTCGGAACCCCTTTGAATTTATCACATTCCTTTGCTTAGAAAAATACTCATTTACTTTGGTACAATTTTCATCATTTGCTCTGTAAAAACAAAAGCAGATCATTGAGCTTGACATCATAATTTCAAAAGATATAATTTAAATCATTAGTATCACCATTATTAATAATAATTTCTCCCTTCATGAATTTTAAAAAAGAATACCGTTCTCACATATGTCTTCTGAACTTAAATATATAAAAAAAAACTAAATACATATTAATTAATTGATGAAGATCACCAACCTCATCATCAATGAAGACCAATCTCTAAATCCAGAAGAGACAAGATTATTGATGGTAACATTTTGTTGTGTTTTTGGCTCTCTTGATAACAAAATTATAGACCAACCACTAGCTTGAAGGTTCATGTATAATCTCAACATTACCATGCGCTTTAAATTATTTGCCTCTAATATACAATTGGTAATGCTGTTATAATGAAATCCAACACCAAAACAAAACATTGTCAATTTACTGCTAACAATATATGCAGATTACATAATAAATGTATAATAATAATTACATTTGAGAGTTTTTATATCCAGCAATTTAAATTAGTAAACTAATACAAGTTGGAGTAACAAACCATTTATAACAAACAAATAATAATTAAGTCGCCAAAATTGTAGATGTCACATATCTAAGCATTTATGTATACTTTACATTATCTAGAATCATGGTACATATATGACAAAAGGATCTACTAATAATACAATAAACAAAGTTCATAAAGATTGAGATTACAAGTTACTTGAAATTTTTCTATATGAAATTAAGTCTTGAAAAGTGATGAAATGTACTGTGATAAAGAAAACAAGAAAGTAAAATTTCTGCAAAATCTGAATTCCAATTACTTGCAGTCAGGAATCTGCATAGTCAAAAAATCAAACACCTAAGATTTTGAATTTGGAAAATCAAATTCAAATTGTTTGACTTAAAATTTCCTCACAACATGAAAACTTAACCAATAAAATAAAATCCATTCTTCAGAACTCATAAGCAGAATTAAAAAACATATGGTTACATGATAACATTACCTTTGAAACAAATTGGAGGAATGAGGTTTCATTGGAAAAATGCCATCTATATCCATCAACACCACATCAAGGCCATCATTTGATGATGTAACACCATTGAAATAATCTTCAATCACAGATTTGGTTAAATCCAAGTCTCTAGCATATTGACCATCTTTGATATACTTTACAGCTAAATCCTTACAAATGTTAGGAACATTATGTTGTTCCAAATTATTGAGCTTAGTATGCAGAGAATAAACTTTGCAATAAGCATATTCATCATTTATTTTCCTAAACTCAACAATTCCAGTGTTGCTACTTTTACATGATTGCAGCATCATTGAGAGTGAAACCAGCAAAGTAATTAATAAAAGTCCAATAGTAGAAAATCCGGCAATGAAGATGGTTGCAGAAAAAGATGTAATATAGAATCCAGATTCTAACACATAACTGCTTCTCATTTCTGTGAAAAAAACAAAAAACAGAACAAATAATCATCAAAATGAGACTAATCATGTGATTTAGTACGACCGATTCACCATTTTAGTCCCTGAAAAATGTAACGAGTTCATTTGGTTCTTGAATTTAATAAAATTCCGAAATGATTTTTAAACTGACAAAAAAGACTAATAGAATCAAGAATTTTCAATTTCATAAATATTTTGAAACTTTGTTGTTTTCAAAAATCAAATTCATAAATGTTATAATTTCAGAGACTAAAATGAGAATTCATTGAAAAGTAGCACAATTGTAACTAATACTACATACCAGAACCATCTGAGAGAGTTCTTGTAGAATACATATGCTCCATTTGATGGCCATAAGCAGACATGATAACTTTTCAAGCTATTTCAACTATCCTGAAATATTAGTGAAATTTGTTCATCATTAATTTCATATCATCAATTTCAATGATATACTAAACAATGAAAATTTCCCTTAAATTTTTCTGTTCATTTGTTCTATAAGCTTCTACCATCTAGTTCCATTAAGCATTACCAATGAGTTAGGATTGAATCTAATACAAGAATATTAAAAAATATTACAAATTTTGTCAGACCAAATTCCAGCTGGCATATGATATGATGTGACTCAAAGTTCTTAGTTTCTAACCACATGGCTTCACATCATAACTAACAAAACTCAAATTGGTTAAATAAAGGTGAAGAAAAGAGAGTAGAAACTGACCCAAAAAATTGTTGTTTGTTTCTGAATAATAAGCTTCTAAAACATAAGAGATTTAACAGAACATGTGAGAAAAGTAATACATGTTGTGAACATTTACATGTGGAGTACTAGAGAGAGAAAAGAGGATATATATGAGAAATAAATTATTATAATTTATTATGATGATGTGGCAAAGTGAATTATGGACGAAAGATGATGATGTTTAAAATAGAATAATGTACAGCTAAGTCTTTCAATTTAACGTGCCTTTCCTTCATTGGAGTGTTAGAATAAGAAATATTTCGTTTTTTTATCGGTATTTTGGTGAGACCAAAATGATGGTTTAAAGTGGACAACGCTTAAAATTCATTTTAAAATTTAATAATATTTTAGGATATTTTTTGTAAGTAGAAGTTTATATAATTCAAGTACTGAATTACATATAATATCAAAGAAACAACTTTGTTTTTGGTGAGTGTTGTTGTAATGTGACATTTGTTAACTAGGTGACATTATTAACGTGTATATAATGATATGATGTGAGTGTGTAGATAGTCCAGTTGTCAATGGTCTAGTGGTGGGAGGGTATAAAGAAAGTAGTGGCTAGATTCTAGATTGAGTAGATTCCACCGTCTTTTATAATAATCATTCATAAAAATAATTCACGAAATAATCCACTCTTCTCGTTGCAATCACATCACAAGGTTCCCTCTCCAGCTGGAAATCTGGATAATCTTCTGATCTTAATTGAGTTATTTATATTTAAGTTTATTATTTCAAATTATAAAACAAAAATATACTTTTTTTTTAAAGTTTGATTAAAATGGAATGGCATCATCAACATACTCGATGGGGGAAAATCCAAATTTATTTCCTTTCAAATCCAATCAACATCACTCATTCATCAGTTAGTAAAGAACCAATATTTACAATTTTAATTTTTTCCTTTAATTATTTTTCTCTAATTATTTATTTCATCAATATATCTCTCTTAATTATTATTATTATTATTATTATTATTATTATTATTATTATTATTATTATTATTTTATTGATTTTCTTTCTCCTCTTGTATTTGTTTTGGTTGAAGATGAAGGAGAAGAATACATGGAAGAGGATCATAATTCAAATATTTGACACCTTTAACCATTACTTTCTCGCAACTTTACTATAAACAAAAGTATATATTTTTATAATTATCAAATTTGAAAGTTAAATATATTTAATTTTTTTGATTTTATGAAAATAGGAAACAAATACAATTATTAACTTGTAATAATTATGATCATCTTCTACAACATTATTAAATTAACACAAGCATATTTTTGGGAAATTATCACTAAATATAGATATATTAATGGATTTTTGTTTGTATTTAAGATGAACGATACATATATTGATACATATATTTTTGCATATAGTAATTATTTAGTTGTAGACTTGTAGGTTCAATTAAGGATGACAACAAAATATATGTAATTGCGGATATATATTCAAACTCGTCTTGATTTAGATGAAGAAATTCGTTTTGCTTGGATGTGGATTTTTTCCAACATTAAAACTCGAGGACATGGACGGATTTGGATTGTTGATATTTACCCGCACTTGCATCTGAATTCATCTTGCTAGTAATATTATTGTCATTTTTAAATTATATATATATATATATATATATATATATATATATATATTCCATATTTTTAAATATTAAAAATTATAATTTTTTCTCTATATGATTTTAGTATTTTTTTAATTTTATTATTATATAATAATAACTAATTTATTTTATATATATATAGACTAAATATCATATGTGGTCTCTTAACTTAATTTTAATTAATATTTTAGTAATTTTTTTTTCGATTTGGTCCTTTATTTTAATTTTAAGTGACAATTTTATCTTTTATGTTTTAAAATATCAACAATGTTATCCTTTTTTTTTTTACAAAAATTCAAAATTTTCATCAAAATTTTCAAACAAAACCCATAAAATTAATTATATTCTTCAATATAATACAAATTTCATCAAATTTGTAACTCAAATATTCAAATAAACTCATATTTTCATTCTTTATTTGATGTTGTTAGAGATGATAATTAATTTTATAGGGTTTGTTTGAAATTTTTTATAATTTTTTTGAATTTTTGCAAAAATAAAGGATAATATTGTTAATATTTTAAAACATAAAAGATTAAATTATCACTTAAAATTAAAATAAACTTTAACTGAAATTAAGTTAAGGGGATACATGTGGTATTTAGCTTTATATATATATATAAGAATTGGTTCGGGTGTGGACGGAAAACTCCAAATCCCGTCGCGAACGAGGATAGAGAACTAAATTTTACATCCAATAAGAAACGGAGACGGGTGTAGATTTTTTGTAACTAATCGGATATGGGAGTGGGGGAGGCAAAATCTGTCTCACGTGCACCGTTGTCTTACCTAGATTTAGTCTATGTAGTAGAACATTATTATCTTTATTTATAATGTAAAACACATTTATTTATATAGTCCAGAAACTTCTAATCAAACACATGTTTTAAATGTCAAACATGTATCAATGTTTGATATCAATTTATTGATTATATTAAATAATTTATCTTATAAAATAATTATTAATATCGTTGTGTCAATATTAATATCAATTTGATCTATGTCTCAATACTTATACTTCCCAGATAGTTATAGATGCATTATGGATCTCAATCATTAATTTGAAACGAGTACTCAACTCATATTACATTTACATCAAATCATCTAAGATGCCAAAATTTATAAATATTCAAATTAGATCTAGATACTCTTGCATTTCTTCTTTTTATGAGGAAAAAAAAAACTTTTAAATTTCATATGACTTGAAATGACAAAAATCATACTTATCCGCTAATAGTGGCAGATAAAAATATGTGATGGATACATGCAAGATAGTTTATTGGTATCTTTAAATAAAATAAATAGATATTTTAATTATTCGATAGTTAATTGATACGAAGATATATGTAATGATATTTATATTTGTAACAATTTGTATCTATTAGTAAATTAGTATAATTATAATTTTGTTTTTATATTAATGTATTAGTATTTTTTATGATAATATTTTGAGATATCTTATGTTTATGTGTTAATGTATGCATATTTTTACATGTTAATATTTCTCTTGTGTTGTCAAAAGAGAAGGATATTCTATGTAATTTTAAAAAAAATCTTACAAAAGTTATTATTTTTTATTTAAAAATATGATATATAATTCTGGATTATTCAAAATCTACTAAATACCCTTTTGAAAGATATTCATTTTTATTCAAATAAAACAAATAGTGATTGCCCTCTTACTTTTGAGAGAGTAATTACTAATAACTATAGTATTAGAGTTCACTGAATTTTATTTTTTGACATAGTAGAGTTCACTGCATTAAACATTCTCACTCTTAGATAAAGTAAATGGATTTAAATAATTTTGAATTAGATAACTTGCCAGCTTTCACAAATTGGTAATGATTTATAACAACAAAAAATTGATAATGATTCTCGTACTAACGAGAAATTGCTGCCACAAAAAAATGCTTGGGGGAGACCCATGGGCCATGATTTCTTTAAAAATCTGAACCACCAACAATTGATTCCTAATGTTCATTCATATCTTCTTTTCTATTATCAATCTGTTCATTATGGCTAGATATTAGTATACGAATAATTAGATATAAATTTAATATATTTTTTACTAGTGCGATTTATAACCAAGAAATATATATATATATATATATATATATATATATATCCAGCATTAGAAGAAAATCTCACTTGTTGATACTTGTCAACAGTAAACATGTTGGTTTCTTTAATTTTGTAATATATATATATATATATATAAAATATTTTTCTTCCTTTTCCTTTACAATTATAAACAATGCGACACTTTTTAAAATTTCAACCAAACTCATCCTTAGACGTTTACGGCCTATATAATTTTGTATATTTTAATGAAACAATCATCTTGTAAAAAAAAACAGATTCATCTTGTCAAAATAACATGTAAATGTTTAGTACCTGAGAAATGGAGGAAACACCTAAGTCTGTCTTTGGAATTATCAATATAGAAATGAAAGCACCCTAACTTTTTTGTCTTTTCAAATGAATATGTCAAAATTTTCCTTGAAATTCTCGATTACTTTATAACATAGATGCTGCATTCACATATTATAACCATAAGGATTTTTCTGTAGAAAGCTATTACAAAATATAGTTGTCAACCCCAGAGAGGATAGGATCATTGAAATAAACATGGTATGTAAATGTGTCCTGATATGACTTTCTTTTCTTTAGTTGAAGTAAATATGCTGAAATTTCTATAGAATTGAATTTAACAACTTTTTATAGAATTGAATTTAACATTATAATTCATGTCTTGCAGGCTATTGAATTGGGAAATGGTAAATGGCATGGTTCAGTTAGTGGAATAGTTTGTGCACCTATTGAAAAAGTTTGGACCATAGTCTCACAAACTAAGAACCTTCCTCAATGGATGCCAATGGTAGAAAAATACACAACCTTATCTGGAGATGAAGACAAACAAGGCTATGTTAGGTTAGTTTCTGGTTTCATGTTTCCTCAACAAGATGGAGAAAGGTCATGGATCAAAGAGAGGTTAATTTCATTGGACTCTTCATCATATAGCTATGTTTATAAAATGGAAGCAAGCAATGTTGGTTTGGATGGATCTTTAAATTCACTTAAACTAGTTGACTATGGAGATGATGAATCAACTCTTATTCATTGGTCTTTTGAGATAAATCCTCTACAAGATGTTTATGAAAATAGCTTAGTTGATTATCTAGGATTTATTTATAAATCTTGTATTAATAAGATTGAGAGTGCTATAGTAGCTGCATCATGAAATGTTTCACCACCACAGTGAAAAAGATTCATATGTAAATTACTAAAAATTACTAACATTAATTTTAGTCCTTTAAAAGTGTGAAACGTCGTCACTTTAGTCTTCAAATGTATCAAATATTTTTAAATATCTTTTTCATTACCAGTTTTATACAACAAATTGATTAACAGAAGTCATATCAAATACTAAAGTAACTAACGAAAGACAAATGAAGGATTAAAAGGATTTTCAAAAGACACTTTTAAATATGTTTTTATAATTTTGATACTCTCATGAACAATTGTGTTGACAATGACTTACACATTTAAAGACCAAAATAACCCGTTACTTTTATTTTACAAAAATAACCCTTACTCCTTCTAATCACAAGAAAGAAGTGATCATAGACATGAAATTAATGTGATGAGTAAAATGACTTTGACTAATATTAATACATCGTCTTACACTATAGATTTTAATTTATGTCCTTTTCTTATGTGGTTGTACTCAATTGTCAAACATATCTATATATGCACAAGTGGCTATGCAATGAGTATTGTTTTTAACATCAATAAAAGAGGTGGAATCACTTTCAATCATTGTTTTTATTTCATAATTCAATTCAATACAAGAAAGAAGTTAGCTGCCTCTTCATTCCAAAATTGTTAAACTCTATTATGACTTAATAAACTTCTTTAACAGTGATAATAATTAAACCTCTTCAATTTCAACTAATTGTTGGAAACAGATGTGAAACAGTGAAAGATATAATTTTATTTTACAATGCAAAAAATGTGAGTTTTGATCTTAGCCTAATTAATGAGGTGAAATTAATTTAGTGAAGTACAAAAGCAGCAAGTTGTGACAAGGAATTAGAAAATTTCAAATTGAAAAAGATAAGCTATTTGAATCATTCTGGTATGTTTTGATTTTGATGGTACATCATATATCTTTACTTGACATTATCATCACTCACTGCTACAATCCAATATTGCAAGGTATATATTATGGAAGAAAATAATAACTTTTGAAATTTGAAATTTGAAATATATACATACATACAAGGGAAAAAGATAGTCAAGAAAATTGAAAAAAAAAAAATTATTGGTAATGAGAAAAACAAGTATTTATAGCTGAGCAATATTTTTCATCACATAGGAATGATAAGGACTACATTATGTAGCATGCAAGAAACCTTGGTATAATTTACAAATTATAAATATTCCATATTAGTAGTCACCTACCATATGTAAAACGACACAACATCACAAATTATTCCATTATATAAATGTTAATGTTCTTGGTCTTACAAATTAGTATTCAAACTATAGAAGATTAATAATAAAGGGTCAAAGAAGAATTTAAGTGACATAGAAAAATTTTAATTGCTTACGAGAATGGAGCCACGCCTTGTGGCAATATTTTTTGTGGCTTTTTTATTTCCAACCTTTGTTCAATCCTTGGTGCGTCATTATAATTTTAATGTAAGTACACTTCTCATGCCAAAATTTTTAGGTTCATTTTTAGTGAAATGTGACAATAATTATAAATAAATAAAAACAATCCACGTAAAGATATTATCAAAGTAGAATTTTATATACTATTGATTTTTATAGAATTTAAACTTTGTCTCTTGAAGTTACAAGTCGAGTTTTTATTACTGAGGATCTGCTGAACTTCATGATTGGTCAATGTATACAGGTGGTACTGAAGAATTCAACAAAGCTTTGCTCAACAAAATCATTTGTGACTGTCAATGGAAAATTCCCAGGGCCAACTATCTATGCAAGGGAAGATGACAATGTAATAGTAAGGGTCACTAACCATGTTAAACACAATGTTACAATCCACTGGTGAGACTTTCATCTTCTTAACTTAGAAAATAATTGGCAATGAAGTATTTTTCCATAGCCTTAAGTTTCGATGAACACTTTAATTAAACACTTATAATAGAAGTGCTTATGTATAAACTATTTCTATAACAAAAGATAAAATAATGTCAACCTGTTTTCATATAAACTATTAATTGTTTGCATAAGATATATATATATATTGGAGAGCTTATAGAAATAAACTAAAATTAATTTATGGACATGACATTAACTGTTTTCGTAAGCACCCTAAATAGTGTAACAAGTTTTTATACTAGTAGATCAACTCAAAATCAAATATAATTTGGATAAATAGGTTAAGTAAGTGCTTATAGCATAAACGCTTATATATAAGATCTTTTACAGATCATGTCATAAGAGCTTGATAAAAAAATGTGGTCTTGACAACAGGCATGGAATCAAACAGCTTAGGACATGCTGGTCTGATGGGCCAGCATATATCACACAATGCCCTATTCAAACAGGACAAAGCTTTGTTTACAACTTTACAATCACAGGACAAAGAGGCACACTTCTTTGGCATGCTCATATCACTTGGCTTAGAGCCACAATGCATGGTGCCATTGTCATTTTGCCTAAAAGAGATATTCCTTATCCATTTCCTAAACCTGATAAAGAAAAGATCATCATTCTAGGTATGTTTTGTTGTTATTTATAATTTAACTATTTCATAAGAAAAATATATAGTACTAATTTCTTTTTAACCTTAGCAATTAGTAGTTGTGTATTATATTTGTTTGTGTTAATTAATCTTGATTTGTATGAGTTTTAGGTGAATGGTGGAAATCAGATGTTGAAGCTGTGGTTAATCAGGCTACAAATTCTGGTCTGCCACCAAATATTTCAGATGCTCATACCATCAATGGTCACCCCGGATCGGTTCCCGGTTGCATGTCTCAAGGTATTCACCATTTACAAAATTGCTTCTATTATATTTTGATACTGTGGAGAATCATAGTCAAATACAATTGATACATACAACTTCAATTGGCCATAGAGGTCAGAGACTTCAAAAACTTTGATGTCGCAGCTCACATCACTATCACAATCACAATCACAATCACATAACTTTTAAAAAAAACTCGAGAAAAAAAAAACAAAAAAACAAAAACAAACGTGATGATACAAATTTATTCATGTTTCTACATGTTTAGACCTATTTTGAAAAATTGAGCTTTGTGAACTTATGCAGGTTACACTCTACATGTAGAACGCGGAAAGACCTATCTTCTACGCATTATAAACGCCGCATTAAACGACGAACTATTCTTCAAAATTGCAGGACACAAACTAACAGTTGTTGAAGCAGATGCATCTTACATTAAACCTTTTGAGACAGACACAATATTTCTAAGTCCAGGACAAACCACAAATGTTCTTTTAACAACAAACCAAAGTGTTGGCAAATACTTAATAGCAACAACTCCTTTCATGGATGCACCAATTGGTTTTGACAATGTTACTTCAATTGCTACACTTCACTACAAAGGAACACAACCTGATACTAAAACAATTTTAACAAACATTCCTCCACTGAATGCAACAACATTAACAAAAACATTCACTGATTCTCTTAAAAGCCTTAATTCAAAACAATATCCTACAAAAGTTCCATTAAAAATTGACCAATCTCTTTTATTTGCTATAACTGTTGGCATTGATCCATGTGATACATGTACTAGTGGAAACAAGCTTGTTTCTGCTATTAATAATGTCACATTTTTAATGCCTACTATATCACTTCTTCAAGCACATTACTATAACATAAAAGGTGTTTTCACTGATGATTTTCCTGCGAATCCACCGTTGGTTTTCGATTATACCGGGGCTGATCAACCGGATAATCTTCATACCGAAAACGGTACAAGAGTTTATAGATTGAATTTTAATTCAAGTGTTGAGATTGTTCTACAAGGCACTGCAATGATAGCACCAGAAAATCACCCATTTCATTTGCATGGTTATAATTTCTTTGTTGTTGGACAAGGTTTAGGGAATTTTGATCATGATAAGGATCCATTAAGGTTTAATCTTGTTGACCCAGTTGAAAGAAACACATTGTCTGTGCCAAATGCTGGATGGATTGCTATCAGATTCAGAGCAGACAACCCAGGTACCAAAAATTTCACTTCTTCCAAAAATAGATGTTGAAAATTAAAGAATATTGTTAGTTTGCATTGTAAGTGTATATTGATTAAAGTCATGCTTCATAATCAACATTTAGTTTGTTATGACATTTAAACGACGTGGACTAAATAGTTGTATATATTATGTGTGAATTATGAAGGTGTTTGGTTCCTACATTGCCATTTAGAAGTACACACCACATGGGGGCTAAAGATGGCATTCATAGTAGACAATGGGAGAGGACCCAATGAGTCTAAACTTCCACCACCAAATGACCTTCCAATGTGCTAGAGTCTGTTGCAGAAAGAATGATAATTTGGAAACAACAAAGAGAGTGTAAAGTATATTAGTAGAGAGGTGATTTCAGGGCATCATGGAGAGAGACATCAAATTCTTTGTGGACATTTTGGATTTGTAGCTGAAATGAATACAAAATTTGCTGATATAGCAATTCAAACAATTTGATTCCTCCTTTGTATTTCAAGTTTAGGATAAAATGTAAATGTGTGTAAACTCATTTTGATTTGAAGATTATAATAAAATAAAACGCGCCAGGTAGGGGTCGAACCTACGACCTTCTGCTTAGGAAACAGACGCTCTATCCACTGAGCTACAGGCGCTCAATTGATAGTTTAACCCCTCATTACGTAATTCATATATCTTTATTTTCAGAATCAAACTCTGATATTTTTCAATAAGATATCGTAAACAAAAAATAAATATAGAAACAATAGTGTTAGGGAATAGTTATGTATATTAGTATGCACTCATAAAAATGTGTTTTTAGTGTTTGTTAACTAATAAATGATCAATAAACACTATTGCTAGATAATCAGAAATTTATAGTGTTAATTTTGTTACAAAAAAATCTATTTAGTTTTCGGTCCAATAAATTAAAAAGTATTACGTAAACTACTAAGTTAGAAGAGTTTATTGAATTAGTAAACTAAAATTAATTATACATATGTTGAAAATTTAAAAGAATGTTTCAAATAGAAAAGTGAAATGTGAAGATAGATTTTTTGATAAAAACACCCACCTAAAAGAATAACTGGTGTACTAGTTTAATTAGTTTATTGGTATGATGTTCTTATTGGTTTACTCGTTTAGTTAATTTCTTTTCATAATTTAAAGTATAATTTTAAATTGTAGACTACATCGCATAATACAACTGTAATATTTCAGTTGTAGTGGTTCATCTAACAAACACAATGCTTGCAATTGCAATGACTTTGTATGCGAATGCAGTTTAAAATCACGGCTTAATGACAAAACAACCAAAAAATAGTCAATTGATAAATATTTAGATGAGAAAATTGAAGGGACTACATATTTGAATTGAGGAATAAGTTAGGGATTTTTTTAGTAGTTTTTAATAGTTTAGGGACCAATATGAAGTGAAAGTGATAGTTCATGGACCAAATTAATGCTTTGATCCGAAATCACCCCTCTAAGTCGTGTTATTCTATCAACTTATTTAAATAAGTGGTTTTAAGATTGATTTAATTTTATTTCGTGTTTTATTGAGATAAATCATCGTCTGAGTGCAACATTATGTTGATCGTTGTTTTGATACAACGTTGTTTGTTTTCGCGTCTTGGAGTAAAAGGTAGATGCCACCATTATTATCATCTTCTTCACTCATTAAAAGACTAACAAATTTATGCTTAATATGTACAAATCCAAGATCACATAGTCGATTTTAGTTTGATGTTTAAAAATGATTTATAATAAGATAGATATAAAAATAATGAAATCTCAATCTAAAGCTTTTGACTTGTACTTCCTCCGATTCCAAATATAAGAGAAAGTGAGTCAAAAAAATAAATGTCTTTTAGTCTAAATTGAAGATCAAGTACATCAACTTTTATTAACCAAACGGTGTATATAAGTTAAATTAATATTTTTTTTTGTCAATGATTAAATTATTATTTAAAATATAAGAAATATTCTAGAAAATTTTACCCTATGTCTAATCAATTATACTCATACTCCATATTTTAATATAAAACTAATTTTATTTTTATTTTTTTTAAAAAAACTCAAATTTTATGTTTCAAAAAAATTGAAAATTTTAAAGTTTTTCAGAACATAAATAATTTTAGAAAATTTAAAACAAGTTTTTTTGGAATAAAATGTTTGAATATTTTAAAAATATTTATAATCCGAAAAATTTAAAAAGTATTTTTTATATACGAAGTTCGAATTTTGTGAACATTTACGTGTTGCAAATTTTGTTTTGAAGTTTCCCGAACCCAAGTTAGTGGGATAAACAAGAAAAAACTAAAATAGGTATTTTGTGTAAAATTTGAGATAGGAGTATAAAATGTGGGGTAGAAAGTAAAATAGAAAAAGCACATTTCAAAATTCTAATCCCAAGCCCAGTACACTTTACCGTCGTCGTCATTCACTAAGATAGAAAAAGCACATTTTAACATTTAAAATCCTTTTGATAAAAAATATAAAATTAAAACCCTATATTCAAGAAATAAAAACAATTAAAACCCTATAGTTTTATACGACGATTAACTCAGCAGCTTCATCACAACAACAAATTGTGGTCTTACTGAACTCAACTCGCCGGAAAACCAAGCCGGATTTGCTCGTCGGAACAAAGAAAACCGCCACTCACTGTGAGAAATTACAACTTTTCCTTCTTTTCTGTATTTTCCTTCCTAGAGCGCGCTAGGATACGATTCCAGCGTGATTTCCAGCCTCCATAGCCGCACCTGCAAGCAAAAGGCAACGCACTCTACTCGCGCTGCAATTGCTCGCTAAAGCGGCACGATTTTCCTAATATTATTTTTAATATTAGAATATCTCGTTTAGGTTAGCTACTAATTGAGTTTGCTAGGGTTCATGAGTTTAGGTTAACTCTAGAGTTTTACAATCTTTTAGCTACAAAACTTAAATTAAGCTCTCTAATAACATCCTTAATAGTAGGAATATGTATATGCAGCAGCTAATTTAATGTGATGTCGAATAGTATAGTTCACTTGATTGATTCTGATAGCAATTACTTTGGTAAGCACTTAGGAAAATAAAATTGATTCTGATATGTTTTGATTGATGATATAGGATAGGATGGTATAGGAGTAATGTTGTCAAAGAAAATTGCAATTTGTTCAAATTCCGCTAAGCTACAGTGCTATAGTGCTGCTAAGGCGGTTATTTGACAATATTTTGTACTGAATAGTGTATCGTGGAGTAGTAACGATTTGTTCAAATTCTGCTATGCAATAGCAACTATTTAACTACACATTCTAGTAAATAGCGTATTGCAGAGCAATATCTATTTGTTCAAATTACGCTAATGCTATAACGCCGCTATGGCGGCTATTCGACGACACTGCCTGAAGCAGGTCAGGATGGTCAAAGGCCTGTGTTTTAATTAATTTAAATTAAACAAACCTCTTACAAGTCGTCGACTATATTCTCCTTGGAACCAGTTTGCTCGATGCAACTTTTGATTTCACCAAGAGCTAATTTTGAACACTTGCTATTTGATTTTAAGACTTCAGAATATGAAAAGAACTCTTCAGCATTTGCTCAAATTCTTAATTTAATCTTCTAAAGCTTCAAAGTTGATATATCCAAAACCTTGCTGCTTTCATTGCTAAGTATCATAGACAGAGAAAAATTGTTAATTAGAAGTTCATTTACAAAAAATTTAAAATGAATTGAAATTCTGCACAAATCTATCGTATAATAGAGGGGAGTATAATATTTGAAACAGAAGAGAAAACAGTAAACTTGAAGCTTCTCCCAAGGAAGAGGAATGTACTTTACCCAAAATTTGTGTTTGAGGGCAATAGAGCATCGAACTCCCAAAGCTTGTGAAAGAATCTGATTAATGTTTTAAAAGAAACAAAATACTAAAAAATATAGCTAACTAATTTTTAACAATTCTTTTTCCTGTTTGCCCATAGTCCCATAAGCACCATCATAAAACTAACTCCATCTGTGTGTAAAATTCTGTTTTGTAAAATAATTATTAATTTACCAAAATCACAATGAACTCTTAAGGTTAAGGTTTCCCTCTTCTTGTCATCCCTGTCCCCACTTTTGAAATCATTGATAGATTCTGCCATCTAAAGAGTCATATTAGGCCTTAGGTTTATTTAGTTCACATGATTTAATATTTGGCTTTTTCTCCAATGCATTTTGTGAATTATTTAATGTAGTTTTATGAATTTTCATCCAGCTCGAGTCTTGAATTTTTTAGGCCTATAGATTTCACTGTGCATTTCATTTTGATTCAGGAATGGCAGAGAAAAAGCCAGTGATTGGCCTCTCATGGCAACCACAGTTTACTATTCCATCTCGATCAAAGACTACAGATGATGCATCTCATGCCAAATCTCAAACCAAGGCACCAAGTAGCACCCTTTGGAAACCCAATTCAGAATTAATCAATGGGCTGTTTGTTCCTCCGAACGATCCAAGAAAATTAAACAAGTTAATGAGAGAGCAAGCTAAGGATACTGCTGGGAAAAGTTGGTATGCAAATAAATTATGATCTAAAGCAAGTTACTGTTTGTGAATGCAGCCAAAGTAGAAATATTTTGTTTAATTGTTTGTCTATATCTTTTTTACACTACTTAACTGTGCATTTAGCGGTAGGTTTTTTTTAATCAATATAAGTTTATTAATCTGAATTTAGTTATATATTTCCTTTGATTTCTCTCTGAGTTTTTTTTATTGGAAACCATATTAGGAATTATCTAATTATATTTAAATCTTTACCAGGTTTGATATGCCGGCTCAAACCATCACCCCTGAGTTGCAGAGAGAGCTGAAGTTACTTAATGTAATTGACATTATCTTCTATCCCCCTCCCTCCAAGATGACGTGGAATATATTCATTTTCATTATGATGATGTGATATGTCCTTTGATTAAGCTGATAAGTATCACATACATGTGCACTAGCATCCTAGACGATAAGAAAGAATGAAAAACGAGTGCAGGATACTGCTTTTCTGCAGAGATGAAAATTTAGGAGAGTAGTTTTTTTGAAGGTTTTCCATGATCTATATACTGAATTTATAATATTGTTGGTTAGAATATTGATGCCGGCCTTCAAAGCCTTCTGGAGATTTTCCTTACATTGTGACATAAACTACAATGCTGATGGATGTGTACATTGAGAATGTATTAAGAAATGTTTAAGACCATTGTTCACTGGTTTATGTCAAAACATTTTAAAATAATTGTAGACATTTATACAATATTTTCCAACTTGGATATCAATTATCCATCAATTTGTGTGAAGCTATTTAATTTTATCGTGGACACAATTTCACATGCCTTCATTTCTGGGAAATATGATTCTTACACTTTAATATGTATATATTGGTTTATGTTCACAGTTGAGGGATGTCCTTGATCCAAAACGGCACTACAAGAGGTGTGAGTCAAAATCAAAGGCTCTCCCGAAGTATTTTCAGGCAAGTTCTGGTTTATGTCAAAACATTTTAAAATAATTGTAGACATTTATACAATATTTTCCAACTTGGATATCAATTATCCATCAATTTGTGTGAAGCTATTTAATTTTATCGTGGACACAATTTCACATGCCTTCATTTCTGGGAAATATGATTCTTACACTTTAATATGTATATATTGGTTTATGTTCACAGTTGAGGGACGTCCTTGATCCAAAACGGCACTACAAGAGGTGTGAGTCAAAAAAGAAGGCTCTTCCGAAGTATTTTCAGGCAAGTTCAGGGTTGTTTAATGTTTCATTAAAATTCGATTTATGATGAACATCTTTAAGATTTTGTTGTCATTTGAATATGATCAGGTGGGAACAGTTGAAGAAACTTCAGTGGACTACTTCTCTGGAAGATTAAATAAGAAAGAGAGGAAAGCAACACTTGCAGAAGAGTTCCTTTCTGATCAAAACCTTGCAGCTTACAGGTAACTTAAGCAGTGGAAGACATGTTTGCTTGGTTATGTTCGAAATAGCATTCAATGCATTAAAAAAGTGTCTTTATTGATATTAGAAACTTGTTCCTGGTTGTTCCTAAGCTTTTAGGCACTTTACCTCATAGCAACTTTTTTTCTTTCCTTTTCTAGGAAGCGGAAGGTTCGAGAAATTGAAGAGCATAGACGACCAGGCGGGAATGAAAAGTGGAAGATCCAAGGTCAGAGTTCTCGTAAGCGCGCAAAAGAAAAGAGGAAGTACTGAATTTTACACACTTTTTGAAGTTAACCCGTGACATTTGAAGTTCATTACATTCAATCTTGTTAACATGCCAAGAAATTAATGATTCAACATTTCACAATTATTGAGTTCATGTAAAAATAACTATAAAACCAACTGGTTGTTATATGATTTATATCAAGTGGGTCAATGTAGTCTCATGTTTTGTAGTATGGAAATTCGTTCTCGTAATTTCTTTCAACTTTACCATTTTGTATGTTAAGAATTAATTATTCTTGTTGTTAAAGGGCATTTTTTGAATGAAGTAAAAAAAAAACAGTAGTGGCTGAGCATACAACTTATCTTAATCATTATTATTAATATTCAATCATAAGATCTAGTGTTGGGTAAATCGTGTTGTCTTGTTCATGCAGCTCATTGGGATTAGGTATTTTGCAAACTTGTTTACAAACTTACTTTGTTTTGCCCCTGGATTGAACTAGTTGTTAGTCAGCATTTCTTTAATATGGTTTTTTTAATCGGCAAACAATTATGTAAATAAAAAAATAGGCATAGGTTTAAGGGAAGCCATGGACACTCAAATTTCTACAATAGTTATCAGAGAGCTTCTTTTTGCACTCCATACTTTTAAAAAGTTAGAAGCATATTTTTGTAAGTATATTTTTAGACGGAACATAACTGTATTTTTTATGATAGTATATTTTTAAACGAAATAATTATATTTTTCAGTCTTCATTGTTAAATTTTATTCTTTGTAATGCACTTACTTTTGTTTTCGTTTTAGTCCATAGTATATTACAAAGAGAAACAAAAAATAATGATTAAATGAAACAAATAAAAAAATGCATGAATTGTGAAGTGTTACGCGTTAAATGGAATATAATATATAATATGTATGTTTATAGGAGATATTTGTCCATGTTCCTGCGCTAATATAAGGATATTTGGCTAGGCCACCTGATTTTTTAAGGTAGTATTTAAAGGTATACAAAGATTAAGGTAATATTTAAAGGTATACAAAGAGAGGATATGTCCCTTACTCGATTCTAAAATTATATTAGACTAATTTTTAGACTAAACTTTAATCTTTAATCCGATAAAATTCGATGAGGTATAAGTTTAATAATAACAGTTTCGTACAAGATAAGATAAGGTCAAATTGGTTGCACAATATATAACATATATAACAGTAATATATACTAATGAAAATAGACTTCTACACAATCTACCACAAGATAAAATTGAGTTGACCTAAGGCATCAAATAGTAGTAAGCACATAATACTGCACAAAATACAATTATACCAAAAAAGTGTCCCATGTATGAAATTGAATCAACCCCCTTCCTTTTGTGTCAAGAACACAACAAAAGTTATACATATGAATGTTCTTTAGACCAATCAAACTACCCATAAGGGTGAGACACAAGCTTTAGTAAGCTTCAGGACAACGATTATTCAATCGCTTGATAATTCCACTAAAAATAAAACAACACATATGATGTAGTAACTTCAACATATTATTACCGAAAAATATATTGTCTATCTAATGAATAATTTTCTTAACCTCGTGTCCTCTCTAATTAAAGGGATGAGACATGGGACATCGAAGTCAACCCAAACCTAGTCCCTCCTTCAGTCGAGTCTCTATCCACGTTGATGTTTCCATTTTGTTTAAGTTATAGTTAAACTCGATTAATTGCTTACGGACCAAGACAATAGATTTTGTACCCCCTAGTAGTATCCCTTTGTTATATATTTTTTCTTTTTGTGATTTCTAATAAAAAAACTAAAAATCCTAATTCTTTAATTAGTGCTTCAGCAACGAGTATTCTAAAAATGTGTAGATTATATTAATATTAGTGTTAATGTAATGTTAAGATTCATCTATATACACTTCTAAGACACTAGTTTTTTCTTTATTATTATCATCATTATTAAGCTCCAATATTTTTTAATTTGGGTTTTTTTAGTTCTTTTTTTTTTCTTTCTAAAAAAATATAATAACAACACAACCCACCATATTAAGGTTAATTTGATACTTGCACGACATTAGCTTCAAACCATAGATCAGTATGTGAATTATAAATTTATACTTTACCCTAAAAAGTATGTATATTTTACTATTTTTTTGTTCCATATCATAATCTAAACTCCTTTGAATACTATAATTAAGGACAAAACTTTGTCTTTAGTTATAGGCTTATAGCTACAACCTAGTACCTACTAGCTCATGTCACACTATAATTTCAGTCAACCTTATTATATTATCTTAACTAATTAGCCACCCCAAAAATCAAATTCTCTTATTTCTTCTTATTGAACTCACTTCATAACTATGAAGAAATCCAAATCCAATCCTTTACACTAATTTCTACACTCTCAATACATGTATGTTACTATATGTGTGTGTAAATGCATTTTTGCTTTTATAGTTGCTTCCTCATGAAGAAACGACAAAGTGAAATAGTTATATATCAATCTTTTTCCTTTGTTTGATTGAAAAGAATCTCTCTTTTTTTTTTCATTATTGGATCTTAGCTTTCTACACCCTTTCTTTCACCCTCTTCCTCTTGTGTTCTTATATTTCCACATCTTCTATCTCTTTTTTGTGGTGCTCAATTTTTAAATCTCACTTCAAAAATTCAATCTTTTTTAAAAGGGTGTTGGTTTTAGTTGCTATCAAATTCTTGGTTTAATCAAAATTATAAAAAAAAAAATGTTTAGTCTCAAAATTCATTACTCTCACACTCACACTAAATTCTAGCACATCATGATTTTCATCAAGATTCTCTATGATTCTATAAAAGGTGTACATGAATTTGATAGATTCTTTCAACTTTATCTTGATCATCATCACAAGTAAAAAAGATTCTTATAATCAAAGTTTCTATAATTTGTTCTTTTTTTGTGTTTCTCTTGTGTTTTAAAAACAACCTTTTTGTGGTTTAAGGATAATATTATGGATTTGGAAACCCTTTATTCTCCTTATTCTATGTTGGATTCAAATTGGTTTGTTGAAGAGAGTTACAAGAAAGAATGGACAAAAGAAGATAACAAAAAGTTTGAAAGTGCTCTTGCTATATATGATAAGGATACACCTGATAGATGGATAAAAGTGGCTGAGATGATTCCTGGTAAGACTGTGTTTGATGTGATTAAGCAATATAGAGAATTGGAAGAAGATGTGTGTGAAATTGAAGCAGGAAATGTTCCTCTTCCTGGTTATTTTGCATCTTCTTTCACCTTTGAGGTTGTTGATAATCACAACTATGATGGAAGTAGAAGAAGGGCTTTAAGTGTTAGAGGTTCTGATCATGAGAGGAAGAAAGGTGTTCCTTGGACTGAAGAGGAACATAGGTGAGTCAGTTTCATCAATCTTTAGTCTTTAATTGTATCTTTCTTTTGTTCTTGTCAAAGTTGTTTCAATTGATTGCTGCTTTTTTAATAGAATTTTGCTCTTATAAAGTGAGAGAATCAACGGTACTGTTGTTTTAACTATCTATGATTGATTTGTTTATCAACAATTGATACTACTCATTAGAGGAGTTTAATGCGTGTCAATCTAATGAAGAATGTCGTTTTAATTGCAGTTGTGGCAACAATCACAGACATGTTGCAATACGTGAGATTGAGAAACATAACAATCACATGCTAGCACTATTTTCATAGAGACATCAAAAACTTTGATGTTGCTGACCTTTTTTAAATACTATAATTTGATCATGAGTTTTGATAAGTTGTATGACTTTATCCATATTATAAAGTACTTTTTATTGATTTTAATCTATATCTATCTGTTTATCTATCGATATAACTGTTATTTGAGTTGTTTAAATTTCCTCTTTTAAACTATAGACGTTTTCTGATGGGACTTCTAAAGTATGGAAAAGGAGATTGGAGAAACATATCTCGCAATTTTGTTGTCACAAAGACACCAACACAAGTAGCAAGCCATGCACAGAAGTACTACATAAGGCAAAAAGTTTCTGGAGGAAAAGATAAAAGAAGACCAAGCATTCATGACATAACAACTCTTAGTCTCACACAAACTTCTTCATCAAATAAGAACATTAATCCTAACATGTCAAAAGTACAAATGGGTTGGAGTAGTAGTCACTGCAATGATGGATCACTCATGGCTTTCAATCCAAATAGTGATGATTTCACTTCCAAGAGCCTTAAAATTCAAGGGCAGGATCTTTATGACTGCTCTTTTCATGAAGCTTACGCTAAGATGAAAGTTTCGGGTTTCGCGGCGACGGCGGCTTCTAGAGACTTCAATAAAGGAGCTGTTTTTGGTATTCATGCACTGTGATTTCCAACTCTTATGATGCTCAAAAACAATGAAATTTCACTACTTAAAGCATTGTTATGTTGGATTAATGTAGATGACTTGAAGCTTAAGGAAGCTGCAATAATGTTTCAATCCTTAAATATGATGTTTTTGGAATAGACTTGTTCTTTTATGCTTTTTATATTTCTCTCTGTCTTTTAACTATGATAGTGATCATGTCTATCTTTTGGAGTACCAATTTGCATCATATGATGTCCCATTTAGGCATGCTAATAAGTCTCAAAAGCAACATGACAAACATCACTGATAATTATATGTTATGGTTATCACTTTGAATTTGTAATTGCTTCTAATGAGAAGTCTATATTCAAATTTGGATTCTCTAAGCTCAAATTTGGATTCTCTAAGCTCAAATTTTGATAATTGTAAATCATAATCGTTAAATGAAGATCATGTGACTCGTATCTTAAATTATATTTTAAATATAATTCAGTAGAGTAAAAAAAAAACTATATGATCTTAGTTCAACAACCAAAATCTATTGATTGTAGTATGACCACAAAATTTGACAAAAGTGCATAGAATCTTAATCCTCCTCTAAAAATTATAACATCTAAAATTGACGCAAATGTTGACCCATAATAGTCAAACAACCCTCAAAATTGCTGATTTATAATATCTTCCACGTGATAGGTCCAAATTATAACAAATAATAATTAGCTTATTAGATATTCCAAAATTAAAATACTAATTATACATGTAAGCAAGCACAACAAAAAAATTATATATCTTGAGCAGCCAGGTCATTCACTCATGTGGCTGACTCATTTAAGCACTTCCACTGAAAATTTTGAGAAGCATATTTTACAGTAAACTTTTTTATATCAATGAGATTGCTATTAATCATTTGTTTTCTTTGTGAATGCAATATGGCCAAGTTGACCTTTTTTTTTTATGAGAATCACTTTTTTTAGTAGAATCTGAGTTTGCATTCCACTTAGTTAGAATCACATGCTTCATTGGGCCAGAATATAGGCAGATTCATGTAAGCATATGCCAATTTGATTCACATTTCTTAACCAATCCAATTATGTCTTTTCTTTCATATTTTTTTTGGACTGTCCAATTAAACTTTTATGTGGTGGCAGTACTGTTTTTCTTTTACTCTATAGTCTTGTGAAGCATCATGCTTTTTTTTTATTCTTTGTTTTTCCTAGCGAGTCCAATAACTTGTGCAGTGTTTACAATTTTGTTGGTATGAAACACTATTACTAGGAATAAAGAGTGCATAATGTTTTCTGATCCTGGAAAAGACTAATGTATATCTAGTCTTCATAAGAAATCAGCATCTACATATAGTATAATGGTTGATTTATTCATTAATAAAGGAATTTAATTATTTTATATTCTATAGTTATTCACTCATGAATCCTTTAATTTATATACTGTTGGTGTAAATATTTTTACACTGTCAATTAATCAAAACTATCGAATGATTAAAAATATTTACTTTAACCATAACTACTTTTAGAGCTATATATATATTTACTTTAACCATAACTACTTTTAGAGCTATATATATATATATGGTATTGATTTGTCGACTGTATAACACTTTTTACACTGATGGACTGTAGGTGAATATTATATCTAATGCCTTTTAGAAAAGTTGAATCTATACCCAAAATATAATAAATGTATAATATCAGAAAAAATCTTATAATTCTTAATAGCTTGTGAAATTAAAGACTATCCAAGATGTACCTATTATTTGTGAGAAAAAACAAATCTAGAGTTCAAACTCTTAATACTAACATAATTACTATTAACTAACATTTGACTATTCTCTAAAAAAATATGACTATAAAAAATCATCTATCAACTAATCTAGCTGATTAAGAAAATGCTATGTTATTCAACAATCCCTCCCTTAAACTGATAATAGTAAAAACAGTTTGAATTAAACATTTCCTATCAACAACAAGCACTCTACTAATTAATCACTTCTATTACCTATGAAACAACTTAATGGACTTGTTTTTTTTGTTTGGACCATTATGGGCCTCTAAGTTTTATCTGAAGAGTACATATAATAACCAAAGCGTGAGGTAGCCAAGTGAACCATATTATATCTTTAATGAAGTCTTAATTATCAAGATATATAGAATCTTTCAAAAGAAAAAAAAAATTATATATATAAATAAAAACATAATTGAGTATCTGCCGATAGACGGATAATTTAATAAATATATGCGGATTAAATAACTAATTATTTAAACTATTTGTTAGTTAATAGATATAAAAATAAACATAACAGTATTTGTATATGCAAACATTTGTATCCAATAATACATTACTCTATAATTTGAAATTTTTAACATTTGAAGGAAAGTTATTTGTATTAATTTTAATTCTTTAAAACAAAAGTATATAGAAGGACAAATTATTATTTGTCATTTTACTACTATCCTAGATGAAAATATGAACTTCATCCTTTAAGAGATTTGTCATAATAGAACTGAGTTGATTTTAAAAGGGATCAAGAGAGATACTTGAACTTCAATTAATTGTATACTTTCTTGCTTGCGAGCACCTTTGGGGTGTTTTAGGCAGTGGATTTCTTAGGTTTTTTTTTTGTCCTTTTCTTTCCCTTTGATAAAAAAAATGTTCAAAATGTTAATTAAAGTTTCATTATCTTGAAAATCGAAAGGATAAAATAAGAAATCTTGTTAGAGTGTAAATTGGAGTAGAATCTCACACACTAGAGGGTTCATATGAGATATAAGGTGATTTGGTGACTATGGTGAGAGAGTTAAAAAGTAGAATAATAAAAAAGTTTAGAGTTCGATTGAGCTGTCTGAAAAGTAGAATCTCACACAAAAGTAGAATCTCACACAATAGTGGGAGGTTTGAAAAGTACAAGATTTGTACATCAATTTTAAGTCTAAATTTAGAATGGGACTTTTTAGTACAGTCTAAACTCATGATAACTCGATTGTGCTTTAGATAACCTATATAAACCGCATTAATAAATATTTTATTTAAATTTAAATTTTATCACTATTAATTATTAAGTACAAAATATTAATATTTTGTAATTTTTTTATAATTAACAATTAAATATCAACAAATGATACTAACAAAATATAACTAACGTAAAAAATTTTTTTTTGTGCACATATTAATTTTATTTATTGAGGTTTATTTATTACTAACAATTAAATATTTATTAAACTATATTTTTATATAGCTATATATACATACTAAATATTTTTTCAAAAACAACTAAAAAAATTTATATTGATATCATATGAAAATTAATCTTTAGTTTCAAATGCTACGTTAACAAACTTATGGGAATATTGATGTAATATTACAATAACTTTTGAATAAAAAAAACTTGGCTTAATAGCAATTTTGGTCCCCCTATTTTAGTTGATTCGCGAAAGTAGTCCCCCCCATTTTGTTTCTCCCCAGTTTTGGTCCCTCAAACAGAATTTTGATCCAAAACTTGATGAAATTTCATTTTTTTTTGCATTTATTTAAGTCACAACATGCCTCAAAATCTCATTTGCAACAATTGTACCTGGAATCTATGATTATAAATGGTGTAGTACGGCTTTAAAAAATGAAATTTCATCAAGTTTTTGACCAAAATTATGTTTGGGGGACCAAAACTGGGGAGAAACAAAATGGGGGGACTACTTTCGCGATTCAGCTAAAATAGGGGGACCAAAACTGCAATTAAGCCAAAAAACTTTTTGTTGGATCTTTTGTTGGGGGTATGCTACAAATCTTGAACAAAAAGAGGATAAACTTGATGATGATAAAGGTTGCACAAATAAATTCCAAAGCGTATGTATCACACTAAGCTTTAGATGAGACATTTATAAAAATGACACATTTGATAAGACCATGTGTCTCATATCCTTTTCGTGAGAATTTAAGAGTTAAGCTTTTGAACTCTATGAAGCGGCCCACTTCATTCTCATATAGGTGGACTATATCAGAAATGCACTCATAATTATACATTCCAACAAATACATGTTATATGTCCATTAAGAGGAGACTTCATCCTACCACTTTTATTTTATGCTCCAAATACTTTTATCCTTTGGAATGTATCTATTGTCAAGTACTTCAATCACTCTAATAGTGTACTTTCATCATTGAACTCAAGATTTGATGTTACTCAAGTGTGAGTTGATGTTTCCAACATTGGTGATTATCTAGATATGAGCTTGTATAACATCCCTAATAATATTTTCAACATCATGTCATTTGTCAGTCCTTTCGTTAAAGGATCTACAAGATACTTTTCAATTCTTACAAACACTGTAGATATCACTCAATTAAATTCTTTACATAGCTATGTCTTAAACCAACATGTATTGATTTTCTATTATATACTTGGCTATATGTTTTTGATAGTGTGTATTGACTATCACAATGTATGGATATTGATGCTATTGACTTTGACCAAATTGGTATCTCATACAACAAATTTCTGTCATTCAACCTCTTTACTAGCTGCTGCTAGAACAATAAATTATACAACTATATTGGTGTCGGCAATGCAAGTTTATTTCTTTGAACCCCAAGAAATTGCATATGCTCCAAGGTTGAAGATCCATCCACTTGTGGAAGCATGATCCTCAATATGATTTATCCAAATGACATTTGTATATGCTTCAAAAATTGAAGGATATCCACTATAGATTAAACTATAGTTAATTGTTTTTTTCATATATTTTAATACTTTATTAATAGCATGTCAATGTTCTTTCCTTAAATTGTTTGCATACCGACTTAACCTTCCAACAACCTATGTTGTATCAGGTCTGGTACAAGTCACGACTTATATCAAACATCCGATTACTTTTTATATTATTTATAGTGTTGACCAACTATGGCCAAACTATAACCCTTTTGTCATTTAATCCCGTCATATTGTATCACATACAATTAATAAGCATATCAATTATCACATATACAAACTTTTATGTCATTTTATCTTTTACTATATTTAATAAGCATTTCCATTTAAATTTCTAATTATCTTTTCAATATATCCAAGTCCAAGATATAATACATTGAATGCATTAAACATATATTGACACAAGCTAACAAAACATGATCATAAAAATTTCTCATAGTTAAATATCATAAGGTGGGTCCAAACCTTTAAGTCATCTACTCTTTAACAAATAAGAATTCATTTTATTTCTATTAAATAAACTTTTTAATCATAGTTATATTATAACTAATACATACATCATCAATTATATTTGTTAATTTAAGTTTCATATTAAATATGTTCTATGGTAAACCCAAATAAGTATTACAATAGAAAACAAACAATGAATAAAATCATTAAGACTTTTTGTTACTTTCTTCCATGAACATTTGTCAACTTACAATAATTTTAAAATATATATCCAAATTATTTTTAATATCAAAATAAGCAAGAAATTGATAGTTACTTTCATACTATCATGCATATATAACTTGAGTTAATCAATTCTAAATTTAAGACTTCTTGCATGAAACACAATATCATTAAAACCATAAACTTGATATTTATGACAATTTAATATATACTACTTTTAAAATAAAATAGCATACAAATATACATCATAAATCAAATATATTCATTCTAATAAAATTCTCAAACTTGTAGTTTATAAATCATGTATATATGAATCTTCTTCTATTACATGTTAAATTTAACATATAAGCTTTATATGTTGAAAATTATCACAGAATGATAAAACTAGAATTCATGTACAAGTAAAAGCAACTCATCAATGCATTTAAATACAACATATATATAATTATATATAGACTTAAATTGTTAAGCCTTATATATATCATAAAAACATTTCATTTATGCACAATTTCTTTTTAACAAATTTTAGAGTACAATTTTTGTATGTATGTATTGTTCTAAGAATATGGCAAGCCATCACTCATAAAAATCAATCAAGAAGCATAGTGAACTTTTATGCATCAAGTACGACGCTAAAACATGTAATTTTATGCTTGAATTCTAACCATCAAGACAATATTATAGGATTTCGTCTACTTTGCAAAACACAACTTTTGAGTTTTAAATTTAAACACGCATTGCTTTTGTATTTTATTAAAACTTAAACTTAACTAATTTTAATATGTAAACTGAACATTCAAAAATGGTGCTTTCGTATACAACCTATATCACTAACATAGCAAAGCCTTGAAATAAAATTAGTGCTACATCATTACAATAATTGAACCAATTTCATTAAATGCAAATTCGGTCCTTTATAATAATCAATTTTGATGAAGAAAATTAGCACCGAATGCAAATTCAATCTTTTATAATAATCAATTATGATGAAGAAAATTAGCACCGAATTGCATAATCATTTAAATTCTATAGTATAAAAATGTAATTCATATTCGCTTATAAATTAATTGTATGTACTTTTCACCATAGTCACATATGAGTATTTTTCTTCTACGAAATTGCAGTCTCATAAATAAAATGATAAATTGAACCTAAAGATTATTTGATCTTTTGTTGGGGATATACTGCAATGCGTGTGTATTATACTAAGTTTTAGGTTCGATTCGCCCTACCAATCTATATATATTGGATGCAAACGGGTTAATCGGAGAATCCTCTTTAGAATACTTTGGAATCCTTGAGGTAAATTGCATATTCACATCAACTCTATCGATTAGTGATAGTTTACATAATAAAGTTCATTTGTTTACTCTCGTGCACTAGATAAAAGAAGAAATAACTCAGAAATATTTTTGACATAATCTTAACTCATGTAACATGAATTTTTTATTGTTTATTTTGTGTTCTTTATGTCTCTAAAGTATCATACCAACTGGTGAAAGAAAACAACTCTTCAACTCATACTAATTGGTAAAAGAAAACACCTTTTGAGAAAGATTGTAACTTTTAATAACTTAATAGATGCATTGATTTAAATTAAACTCAAACATTACAACCACTTAACCAAGTGATACATTAAATTATTTAATTTTGTTACATTAATATAGATATTAGAGAATTTCAAATATATTTCGAAAATTTCCCTAACACTTTTGAAGGGTTACTAAAATGCATTGCAGCATAACAACTTCCTTGTGTATTATATTGTTATTAAGAATGTGTAGATGGATATCATCTAAGAGTATATCCACTTAATAACCAGCCGAAAGATATCTTAGTCTACATTATTGTAGGATGTCAAAAATACTCACACACGTGATTATCCAGGGAATTTATTTTGATTTGGCCCAACACCTATTGAGCCTTAGTACAAATATAATTTTAAAATGAGGATCTTTTTAAAGTCCAGAATATTATTTTAGTAAAATTGTAGATTTTGTTTAATTTTTTTTTTAACATCTTAGAATACAAAATTATTTATTGAAGTAAATGTAATTGCTTTTGTTTAACATTTTATTTTTAATTGATAATAAAATAAATCAATTTAATTTTTATTGAAAAATATAGGTTTTAAAATAATAGAAATTCATTTAGTATCATTGCAGATAAATTTAGGGTAGAACCAAATATAAGATCACTAAAATTAATATTAGTATTTGTATTGATATTTGATAATTTTAGAATGGTATTAGAGTACCTTGACGGTCCTTTGTATTTGCTTATATTTACTATTTTTATTAATATATAATGTATACTATGATATTTTTTATTATTTTGAGATGAGATAGATTATATTTTCTTTATTATTTTTTTTTTTTAATGATGAACTCATTATAGTAAAAAAAATTATATGGTAGACATTCCTTGTTGATTTTCTAAGAGATTATCAAATAAAAAATCGACGTTAACAATTATACTATACAATACTAACATAAATTTTATTCGGTACAGATGTTAACTTAATATGTTGTTTTGTTTTGATAATGTTTATCTTTCTTATATGCTTAAATTATGATAATGTATATAAAAATATATACGGACAAACAGATTTTTTAGGAGCGGGCAGGGACGACATTTTCTGTATTTTTTATTTTGTATTTATATATATAATAATTATATATTATTAATTATTTTTTAATATATAATAACAATATATTATTAAAATAATAATGATAGATTATTAACTATTTTGATAAACTAACTGCATATTGCATCTCTTCTCTCCACCTATGTTGATCTCTTTGTTCTCCATCTCTTAGAATTTATACTAATAAAATTAATACAACAAATTCTATATATACATAAACTATCTAATATCAGAGGATAAATTAACTAATTTCGATCAAACAGACAAAATTACATATTAATCATTGATATATGATATAGTGTTATACTATTTTTTAATTTTGAATTGTTTTAATTAATAATATGTATTTTTTATAGGAGAGAAACAATATTTAAACATAAAAAAATTGATATATTTTT
Organism: Cicer arietinum; assembly: GCF_000331145.2. NCBI lineage: Eukaryota > Viridiplantae > Streptophyta > Magnoliopsida > Fabales > Fabaceae > Cicer > Cicer arietinum. The sequence continues at coordinate 45,691,913 of NC_021161.2, forward strand.
CAAGAAGAAAATTTTCGACAAAAATAAAAATTGTAAATTGGATATATTTTATTTAATTAAATTGTGTGAAGTTCTAAAAATTTGTGTGAATTATGTGACTAGTGAAAATTATAAAACATATGAGAATTGAAATTTTAACTTTTACAATTCATCTACTACTATGTACGAATTGTGTTAAACTCTAATAACAACTATATGACTTTTAAAAATTTTAATTATAATATTTTAATTAATATTTATTGTTTTCAGACTCAATATTTTCTACAATATCTGCCGGGATACAAATTACTTGCATTGCCCAAATACAGGCACATGGTGGATGTAAGTGGGGTGGGGAAGCTCAGCCCAATACCTTATTTGTATAATTTTTTTAAGAGAGTAAGTACCAACTTTATCATAAGTAATACACTTTTTGCTATTTTACAAACAGAATCATTATCTATATTATGTTTTTATTCCTTTTGCATGGGTATCGGTATGAACAACCAATAACCAACAACAATTTTGTTTCATTTCCTTGATATTATTTTTTTTGAAATAAGCTTCTTTCTAAATTTTGATACAACAATTTAGGCAATGATATAAAGAGAAGAATTATTCAATGGCAAAACTATCATTGGAGACTCATGTATTTATTTTTGCCCTACACCCATTATAGTTACAATGGAGACTCCCAACTTTTTGCAGCTTTTAAAGAATTATATAAGTCAACCTTTTAAAAAGCACACTATTATAGCTACACTCCATGTATGTATTTTTCAATTTTGCATATTATTCTTTTTCATGCATTGGTGATGGGTGACATTGAAGCTGTGGTGGTGACAACAGTAACCGCACTGATGCCAATAACAAAAGATATTTTCCTAATTTAATTGTGTCTGGTGAACAGAAACACAAACATGTGTCATAGATTCCACCACTAGATAAAGCAAAAATCTGGATTCTTCAACCACCTTAAAAATTTCTGATTTTTTTATTTTTTATGGATACTTGTCTTCTTCAATATGATGTTTAGTCATAAAAAAAAATAATGGTCCACCACACTAAGCAAATCTCACACGTGTGGCAAAACCATTTTGATACCCTAGTGAAAGCTAAATCTCACACATTAAATTAAGGGCAAGATTACAAATTAAATATGCAAAAGAAAAGTAGAGAAGAATAACATTAATAATAATAATAAATAACATATGAAAACAATCCTTAATTTTGTATTCACAAAATTGAGCATCTTCAATGGAAAACTAGCTGCATAAGTTATAGAAGCATATCTGAATCACAAAAAAGAACACAAGCTTATTGCAAGACTATTGTCTAGGAATTACAGTGAAAATTGAAACCCTCTAAAGCTAAAAAAAACACTTCAACCACTTACAAGCAACATTTTCAAATGAAAAACAAAAGGACTTCAAAAGAAGAAAGGGAAAAAATTTGTATATACAACTTTACGTGTCAACATATGCTGCTGCAGGATCACTTGAGGTGTTAATTCAATGGTAAAAGTTTAGCTTTATAACCTCAAGGAATTCAAATTTCACCAGACGGTTGTAAAATGACCATTAGTGACAGTCTAATTAATAATATGCCGCAGGATCCAAAGGTATAACAGTATCAGGAAAATCTGATCTTGGACCAGCAAGTGAGTAATAAGCAAGAATATGAGCTGGATGTTCAACAGCAACAAGTTCATCTTGTTGATTCTTAACAACCACACGTCTAGAAGGAATCAACTCAATGTTCCAATATGGTCTAGCCATTGCCAAAAGATCACGTCCAGATGGTGATGCTCCATACCCTTGTACCCATAGATACCTCAAAGATGTTAGCCTAGTTGCAGCAATAGCTAGTGCATACTCGCTGAAAAATGAGCACCCTCTCATTTCAAGTTTCTGAAGACTTGGACAACCTTTGGAGAATTCCAACAGTCCTGCATCGGTTTCGCCGACGTAACCGAGTAGCATCCATCTCACGTTTGGACTGTATTGTCCGATGTAACCTAGGCCGACATCAGTTATGCCTCCAGGTCTGAGATAAAGGGCAAATCTTCTAAGTTTGTCACAACCTCTCAGTAATGCCCTCACCCCATTGTCAAGTGGCAAATCACTTATCTTCTCCTCACGGTCAAGCAAGACGAGGCGAAAATCGCAAAGGTTTTTCAAGTGAGTACCGATGTGTTCCAGAGATGCGTTTGTGATGTCTGATACATAAACAGCCATGTATTCAAGCTCTGGACAGCCTTGTGATAAGGCAATTAGTCCTCTCTGGGAAACAATGCCTTCTTCGTCTTCCATTCCTTGATCGTCATCGCCTCTTTCAATCCTTAGCCTTCTCAGCTTCTTACAACAGCTAGCAAGAACTTCTAATCCTCTGTCTCCGATTACATTCCTTGACTGTCCACGAGGAAAATATTATTGGTTCATTATTAACATCTCAAATGTAGTCCTCGTCATTCAAAATTTATATCCACATCCATTTCACTGTATTTTATTATTTTTATAGTTTCATGTTTCCTTGTTCAAATATAGATTCAAATCAATACAATATGCATGTTAATACTTGTGGTATAGTTTTGAATTGCAATCTACAACCATAATTGCAACAAAAACATAAAGATTTTGGAGGCTTGTATGACTACAATAGTGGCCATCCACAATATTTATCTACAAAATCAAGGATTGGTGCGCAATTTAAAACTGTGTGAAATATAGCCGATACTATTGTAGTCATACAAGCAAACTTATGGAGAGGTAGATGGATAAATTTTGAAGGCTAGAAAACTAGAATTGAAATACAACCAAACTAAAGATTAAAAGAATCATAGCAAGGATTTGCAGGATGTGCAAATTTTAACTAGAGAAAGTTCTAGAATCTTACCTCAAGGACTTCCAAGTTGGGGCATTTCTGGATTAATGTACAATGATCCTCCGTATCTAGCATTGCATAGAGAAGATCCAATTTTTTTAGCATTGCTGCATAAGGGAACACAAACGGCATTTCATTCTTTCCAATATACGTCAAACCCAAACGACTTAACTTTGCTGGTAATGATATAGCAGAGTACTTTTCTGGATCTTCATTGTAGGAACCTCCACAAAATTCTTCTAGAGAAGATGCATATCGGAAGAAGTTCATCAGATTCAAGATTTCACAATCAGTAATTTTCACAGAGACTAAGTTGGGACAATTTTTTGCTATAAGTTCGAGGTCCTGAATTCTGACATTGGCAATATCAGTCAAGTAAAAATTAAGTGTCTCAAGAACTGTATTATTTAAAGCAAGCACATGCAGCCATTCACCATCTTTCTCGACAACTGAGCTTTCCTCCATAAACAAGACTCTTAAATTCCTGCCGAAAAGGAAAATTCAGTCACAGTTTAGTAATCAGTAATCACTAATTTAAAAGCAAGCATAAGTCACAAGTTCCAATAATAAATTACTTACACCAATACAGTTGAAAAATTACTTAGACCAAAAACTCCTTAAAAAAAAAATTATACATGTTTATAAACTATTTAGAGTTTATTTTCACAAGATTTCAAGGATAACTTATGAAAATAGCTTAAAACTTATATGTAAAGTGTTTCATTTTATTTTATTTTAGTTATAAAAATAATTTATATATAAACACTTATATGATAAATGTTTACGTAATAAATGCTTAATTAAGATGTTTATCTAAACAGAGCCTAAATGAGCCTTTACACTAGAAGCAATCTTTGCAAAGAGTCCATTTTAACTAGTGATTAGAGTAGAAGCTCCAAGATTGAAAAAAAAAAAGAAGCTAATTATCGTGAAAAGGCGTAACAATCAAAAGTAAGTGATTAATGAGTTATAGGAGCATATGCTTAGAATAAGACAGCTTGGAAAAATAGGCAGAAAAGTGTTTGGTGGTAAGTCAGAGAATAAAGCAGTCACAAACACAATAATACAATAAGATGTGCAAGGATTAGAAGTTAAGTATATTAACTAAGACAACTTGTGACTTCTCACTGAATTGACATATACCATAAATTTGAATCATGTGTAGTAAAAATCCAACATAAAACAATGTGGTAAGAAATTGAGATGACAAACTCAAACTATACTAGTACAAGAGATTTTTCAAAATCTAGAGAAGAGAGGAAAAGACAAAAGGTTAAAAGTATAAGGTGATTTTTTAATGAATTATTTAGTAGGATTGGTTTTTTGCAGATCAAATGAAAAAGTCAAGTTTGAACTTTCATACAAGACAAAGGACTACGAGGACTTTCAGGATAATGTTGCTAACAGGTTACACGGAATTGGTCAGCGTAGTTTTAGTGAACAGTTATAGTAAACTAATAATTCCATCATTTTCAGTCCTACTAATCAATGATCAATCACTAAAATGTTCTGTTCATTAGCTGGAGTGAACTCCAGCAATGAAATGAGATAACTCAGTTTAACGTTGACATTATTAAGATCCGTCCACTCATTTTATAGGAACACATAGTGACAAAGACAACAAAACTCTCCATCAAGAGTTTCAGAATACATTTGCATTCTCAAGGCTCAGATTTGAATATCAACTGTAACATCAAGGTTTAATGCGATTTAGAGACTGCAACATCAAGATTTATTATGTAAGTTAGTAAGTCGCATTTGATCCCAGTTCTCTAGAATATTAAGGATTGTGTATTGAATACGACAAGAATTGTGAATGTGAAATAATAATATATTAAAATGAGGCACGCTATCTTATGAAAAGGGGATAGACAAAGGAAAGAAAAAAAGCTTCCTTTCTAAACAATCTTAAATGCAACATAACAGCATCAGAACAGAGTAGTTTTGTTTTTGTTTTTTTAATGAAACAGAGGATTTTCAAAACAAATAAAAACACCCCGGGTTTATAGTAAAAAATGGCGTTACAAATGAAGCATTGAAATTTCCTAAAATACAGACGAAAAAATAATCTCCCAAAAAATAAATAGAAAGATTGAAACCAAGCACTCCCAAAAAACATTAAATATATGAAAAACTCACAAACCATTGTATTGGACCAAATACATTAACCTTCAATAACTCAACTTTTTTGTTATATTTAGGATCATATGGTGTATTATTATTCTCATATTTAGGAATAGGTATACTACCAGATATATGCGTACCATCAAGAATTTTATGTATTTGTGACTACGATTTGGTCATAATTATTATCTACAATGCAATCCACTTAAAATATCTATTTTTAGCATTGACACTTCATATAACATGTGTCATTGTTTAACACCAATGCAATATCTTACATTTAATTAAATGACTTCTATTGAGTGTGGACGTGTAAGTGTTACATTTAAATGCTTCATAGCTTAAAACCTTTTTAATCAATTAACAAAAAAAGTTACTTTCCAGTTATAAAAAAAAAAAAAAGTACTTACTTGCAAAAGCGACCAACATAGTAAAGTCCATCAGTGGAGAATCCAGAACACTTCTCTAACTTAAGAGCATGAAGACTATTACATCGCGAACGAGCAAGAATCTGAAGATCAGAATCAGCTACAATCATACGACGAAAGTGCAACGATTTCAAACAATCAAAATACTTGGAAATCTCTTTCACCCAAGGAGTAACAAACCCTCCCCAATTCTCCGGTATCAAGTTAAACATCGCCGCCCTAGGTTTCCCTTTCAACTTCAACGACTCCAAGTGAGGAAACCTTCGCCGGAGTCTATCCGGCGTCGTTGTGTAACACAACGCAATCGTCACGTGCTTCCTCGTCAACGAATCAAGCTCGTACCATCTCCGACACACCTGAGACACCGCGTCCCTGTCTTTCGGGTCGTGGATGTACGGCATCACGCAGTCGAGAACCACGTCGGAAAGTTTCGTGCTCGTCCTACCAACGCCGCCGCACGCGGCTTTTTCCTCCATAGCTGAAACGGTTGCGAAGCGGTTACCGAAGATCTAGGATTGTTTGTTGAAACAGTTACGAAAACGGTTATCGAAGATCTCGGGAAGTTTGTTAAGGCGGTTGTGAAACGGTTACCGAAGATCTCGGGTAGTTTGTTGAGACGGTTACGAAAGAGTTCGGGTTTGTTTGTTTGTGAAGTTGTTATTACGGATCGGTTACGAAGCTGAGAAAAGAGGTTGGTTCGGATTGGGTGACACGTAGCGCCGCAAAATAGAAGGTTAGTTAGTGGATTAAGCGCGATGAACGATGGAGTTGATGGTGGTTGTGGAAGAAGATTAGAGGGGAGATTTTGACACTGAAAACGAGCCAATTGGATCGGGACCGAACCGCCGAACCGGCCAATCGGAGAATGAAAGAGGAAAAGGGTGTGTGGAATACATAGTGGGAGAAGGAGTTAATCAACGGTGGAGATTTGTGTGGAGAAGGAGGTATCGGACGGTGACAGATGGAAGAGTTTCTGTGAGAAAGGGATTTGAATTGAATTGGACCCGTAAAGTATGAGAAAAACTTAAAAGTAGAGGTCAGAGTTTAAGTACAAGTTACTATTATTATTATTGTAGTAATAATAATAATAATGCTACTAAAAGGAGTATGTGGGAGATGATAAGAGTAAGTGAGAGAGAATGGGTAAAAACTACAACTAGATATATAGCGAACAAAACGACAAAACTCACACCGTTGGAAATTATTCTAGCTATTTCTTTTCAGGAAATTATTCTACTTATTATTATGTAATAAAAATTCTGGAAGTGTGACATCTTTGGGTATATAAGGACAATTATGTATGGATCATCTCATGGTGTTCTATCACTCCAAAGTATTTGGATTCCACTCAAAGTTGATAGTACAATTTGAATCTTTCATTTAGAATATAATGTATTTGTAAGATGAGTTTTGAAGGAAAATATTTTGAAGAGTTAAATTTATATTTAGATATATTTTAAAATTAAAATAAATTACGAAGTTATATTTTTTAAAACTCTTTAAAAAATCTACTCACAAATATATATTTAAAACATTTTAGTTATACGAAGATAAAAATTGATTTAAAATAAATTAATTTGTAAAATTAATTGGCATTAAAAGTAGACTGAAGTCAAAATGATTTATGATCAAATATAGTTACGTAAAAAGAGATTAAATAAAACATTCAAATTAATCTATGAAAAGAGTGGTAAGAATTATCAAACTTGATAAGAATTATCAAACTTGATTCCCAAACAGGAATGAAACCAAACATGTGAGATGCAAGGGCATATGCCTAGGTCATCAAGGATACAACAACACACCTCTCTTTATAAGATATCTTTTAATAGATAAGACATTATGCATGATATTCTAAATCAAGTCGACATATTTCAATACTCTGTTAGAGAGTCTAAAGTGTTTTCCATCTAGAAGATATTTCATCTTCAAAAGATAAAATTTCTAGATATTCCATCTCCAAAAGATAAAATGAAATTCTCCGATTTTTCCCCATCTATAATAAAATAGTAAACATTTTTTTATCGTGAAGGTATCTTTTAATTTTTTAAATCTTGTTTATAAAAAAAAAATTATAACTTTTAAGATGTATTTATTATTTAAATGACTATTTTGTCAAATTTCAATATTTATTTTCTAAATAATAGTTAGAGTATTTAATGTCTCACTTTTCTATAAAAGGTATATTCGTAAAAAATATACAAACAGTCACAGTAATTAATAAATTTAATGGTATCGAAGTTTTTTATTTTTCTTTGTATAATTAAAATTAGAGGAAGTAGTATTCTTAAACGATAAATAATTTGATATCAAAAAAATATTTATAAATAAGATATTTAAAATAGAATGGATGGAATATTAAATAATGGATCACATTTAATTTTTATACGATCACAATAAAAATTAAGTCAATAGTTTGAATTATTCTCCATGATGCTTGCACTGAAAACAACTAAATTTGAACAAAATGATTACATGTGGTGGGTAAAGTAGAAAGATGATTAGATTCATCCACCACCATATAAAAGTTTTAGCATAGGTGTGGGAGAAATAAATGATTCTAGATTCAAATCTTATCGTTAACATTTATGACAAGTAATCACAAAAATATTTCTTCTACATAACTGATTTATGTGTAAAAAATTAAAATAAATAAAAAACAGTAATTTTGTCTTCTTTTATTTTGAAATTAAACATTTTTTTAGAACTATTTATATTTACCGTTGATGCATTATTTGAATGAGTTTTATATTGATGTATATTCTATTTAAGGACTATAAATTTAGGAGAAGAAAGGAAAGAAGTGATTTGGATGGTATAATTGAAGGATTTTATGATTTTTTTTATTTAATAATTTAGAGATTTAAAAATTTGAAAAAGAAATAAATAAAAAAGAAAAATAAATGAGTAGTCTCTTTAATGTTTCTAATTACTATTAAATGATCTATATGACGTAACATCAACTTAACGTGACATATTAATCACTTCATACTGGATTTATTAACAAAAAAAATATTTTATTGATGTAATATAAATTTTAAAAATCGTGTTGATATAGAGTTAATATACAAATTAATAGTTATAAAAACAACAAATGTTAAATTAGTGTGACAATCATATATTTTAGATTTATTAATACACATATTTCAATATTTATTGAAACTAAAATGAAACAATTATTTAAAAATATGTTATAAAAATAATTATAAAAAAAAGGGAGAGAGGGGCAAGGTCACCCTCCCATAATAAAATAGATGATTTTTATTAGTGACTCAAACTTAATACTTCCTCATTATAATCATATATGTAAATTTCACTCTATCACATATCAAAAGTTAAAAAAAAAACATATACAATAGAAACAATTTCTTATGCAATAATAAAATAAAAAGTATTTGAATAAATAAATAAAAGCAAGTGGGGTTGAAGATTCAAAGAAAAAGAAGGTAATTGTCAAACAAACATCTAGAAGATTATTTGAAAAGTAATTAATATGCTTTGATTTAGCTTAATAAAATCATGCAGCCGTTCACTGCCAAACTTGATCAACTTTGCCGTAATTTGCAATATTGCAACTTTTGCTATCTATCCCAACAACAACAAAAGCCTTCTTCTTAAAAAATTAACATATATATAAAATATAAAAAATTAAATATTCTAAAATAAAGTAATCGTAATTGCTCCTTTAAGGGTCTAAAAGAGAACCCTTAACTTTTCGACACTAATATAATCCTCAAGGTAAAATTTCTGGTGAATCATCACTACTAGTCCAAATTATTGTGATTTATTTTAAATTATTTCAACTTACTATTTGACAGTTAATAAATGATAAATTATTGAACCTCTTCAACTTGTTAGTGCTTTTGTCATGCTGGTTTTGAATTCTTTTGATGTCAGTTAACATTAAGGTCTTATATAAGAATTAAATATTCGATTTTATTCATGATGCTCCAATTAAGTTTTGACAAAAAGTTCACTAATAAGACAAATGAAACCAAAAAATAAAACCAGATTTGACTTCAGATTTTTCTATCAGATGTTGTTAGTGACCGTTAATTTTTGTGTTTTATTTTTTTCTTCTTTTCCAAGTAATGTTAATTTCTAGTTTATTTTCTATCTATATTAATTTGTTACACTGTGTTTGGTTTAAGAGATTTCGAGTGGCAAGAGATAATAACAAAAGAGTAAAGAGAAATAGCTACTTCTTCTCGAAAGAAAAATTTAAAACAAATGGGTTTTATCACCTTTTTAATTCTTCATAAAACAATAAAAAAGTAAAAATATTTTATTTTAAAAAAATAATAAATAATCATAAATAATTAACATTAAAACGTCTCATTTTAATTGTTTCCTCGATTGTTTCATTTGGTTTTTAACTAGAAACGGTATTGCATCTCTAGTTACAATATCATTATCACTTGCCTATACTAGTAAATATAATATAATTGAATTTTATTTACTTTATTATATATAGTAACAAATAAATTCTTAAATAGGAATTGGTTTGTACATTCTGAGATTGGGAATGACTGTAGAAAAGTACGAAGTTTATGAACGCGCGTGAGGATAGAGGACAACAATCTGGTTGATTTAATAAAGTTATTAATTGATTATTTAATCTTTGTAAAAATAAAATATTTAATTTTTATCAAAATGATAGATATTAAAAGAAACTATGCAGTAAATTAATCTTGTGATTTAATTCATTAAATACAAACACAACCAACAATTTTTTTGACATTTATTTAGACAAGATCATTTTTATTAATCCACAAAATCATTATTTTTCTTTTGTTATACAAAACAATAACTTAATTCTACTCTTTTTCTAGCTTATTTCTCTCTTCTCTCACTCACATGTTTTTCTTTTTACAATTTCTTCTTAGAAACAAGCAAAGCATCATGTTTATTGTCAAGGATTGAGTTAGTAGGGGACCAATAGAAATCTTGGTTCTTAAATTTTTACTTATACATTTAGAGATTAAGCTAAACTTTTGATATTAATATGTTATTATAATATTTGTCTCTATATTTTAGTATTGACATTTATATGATAGTTTACAACGAGTCTTTTTTACTTTATATATTGAGTTTAAATATCTTTTAACTAAGTAAAATATAAAATAAGCATTTATTAGAAAATTAATTTGTTTGATTTTTTTTAAGCACCATTGATTGACAAAGTGTTACGACATGTGCTACATCTTCTGGTGTCAAGAGCATTTATATCGGTGATGAGATTGCTGAAATTTTATCTCGTATATAAATTGATGATTTTAATCCTATGAAATATCGTCGAGCTTAACTCCAAAAATAAATATTATTTTATTTCATATTTGTTTTGTTTGACAAATATCATCATTGGGTATATCTTATAATTTTTTTATATATATTGTTCATTTGAAACATCTATAAAAAATTGATTATTTTAATTCTATAAACGCGACTTCAAAAATATAAGTTAGTTCATTTTATATTTGTTTGATAATATTAATTTTAGATATATCTTATAATTAAATTATAAATAGTACATTTGAAAGTTTATTTTTCCTTTTTAAATTATATTTTTAAATTTGATTCTTTAATTTTAGTTTTTGATTTCGTCTTTACATTGTTAATCAGTTATTTTAGGAGTCGTTTTCTATCTTTTTCATTCCAACCCTCATTATTTAAGAGAATTGAACTATTTTAGACTTTTTATTTTTCTTAAACTTTTTTAAGATTTTAATCAATATAAAAATTCAGAAAATAAGCAAAGTTTCATATTTGTCTCTTTCTATTTAATGTTTTTATTCTTTTATTTTTAATTTATATGAAATTATCGAATACAATAGTTTATTATGGAAGTGAGTAATATTTACTTGGTACAATTCAAATAATGCATTGTAACTAATTGGTGCAACTCTATCAATCCACTATATACGAGACGAATTAAATGCTTTCATATTTTTAATGGATAAATTAGATTGAAATTAATAAAATTGTTTTTAGTAAATTGATAATTTTCATTCATCTATTCTATCCAATCGAGTTTATTTCACCCATCTATTTTGTCATCTAGGATAGAGGAAGTAGAACTATTGCCTTTTTGTTGATAGAGAAGAGACCCACACTTTCGGTCAAAAAGACAAGAAAGAAAAAAAAAACCCACAATTTAAAACTTAAAACATATACTACTATTTGATACTAATGTTAAGGTTGTTAAAGATTCAAAAAAATAAAAAAATTATAATAAAAAGAACAAAATTTTAACTTAAAAAAAATTAAATTTACAATTTCTATATATACACTTATAATATAGATTTTCTATATTTAATTTCTAAATAAAAAATAATACTAAATGAATTGTTAAATAAAAATGGACAACTAAAACCCTTGTCTTATCTGCCAATATTTTTCCTCTACTTTAGTCAAAAAGAAAAAATTTCCTTTCTGATGTTTCTTCCCTATTTTAGCAAGTATTTAGATATCTTCTTTTCCTTTAATTAATGTAAACTTAACTCTCAAATATTTTGCTTTAACTTTGCTAAATGTTTATATGTGTTTTACTTAGTTAATATCATTTTCCTTCTATAAAATTTATAACATTCTTTTAACCTTAATATTGTTTTACAAATAAATTTTGACAGAGGGTCCTAATACTCCACAATTCTTTTACGGAAAAAGAAAATCTTATTAATAATATTTCTACTACGATTTATTATTGAGTTCTTTCAAATAATTTATTTTTAATTGAAGTGTATTAACCACTTGAGTTCAATCATTTAATTATCAATTTTTTTTCTTTCAATAATCTTAGTTATCAAAATTATAATATAGAAAAAAATTAGACTATGCACTAATTTTACACCGACAATAAATCCAAACCATTAATTTGATATGTCATTGTATTTTTGTAACTGCTTGAAACAATAAGTACACTATGAATGGTTTCATTAACTTTCGGAGTAAAATAATTTTACACCGAAAATGCATAGCTATTAATCTCTTTTTTTTTAGTCTATAGGTGACATGATATAATTACCACCATATGTCACAATTGCGAGATCCCGATGTAGGACATAATGTTCAATTTAACAATATCGACATTTGTCAGTTGAGCTAAGATTTAAACACATTTTTTATTCTCTTTAATATAACATAGAGAAAGTAAAACCTAGTCGCCCACTTTTGTTGTTCTTCTTCCTATATTGAAAGATGGGGTGGTTTAGCTAGGTTCATTGTTTGATCCAAAATCATTCATCTAAACCATTTTGTTCTCTCTTTTAATTTAAATTAATAATTTTTACACATTTAATTTTCTTACGTGCTTCATTTGTAAGTTCATTGTCTTAGTACGAGGTTTGTTTGTTTTTTCTTCTTGTTCTGGTGTTGTTTGTTTTCTCGTCTTGTTGTGATGTTCCTTTGAATTAGATTGCTAGATCAAACTTCGATCCAGTACCAATACAGATCCAGTCAATGACTTTGGTATCTTCGACGTTAAAACTCTGGAGACACGAGTATTCCAAACACTTCAATTTTATCATATTTGTAAGCATTGTCACTTTTGTAGATATTATATCGTCTTATACTATTAACCTAGACGCTATGAGTTTATTCATCATTTTCAATTTCAACGACTTTAAATTGTATTGTTTTTGATAGAATGAATAAATATCACTTTTTATATAAAAAAAATGTAAAGTAGTAAATAAAATATATAATCATATTATTAATATCCTTGTTATAATTATGACTTCGGCAACATGAACTATTTATATTTATTATAAAAAATAGTGAATTTGATTTCTTTAAAGTTAGAAATCGGTAATGTATGAATGAAATAATAATTGATATTATAATCACTTTATAATTGATCATAATATTAATTATTTATTTATTCTTTGATAATTAATATTATTTATTTTATTATTTAATCTACAGTAATTTGCTCAATTTCAAGGATTTTGTTATGAGGAGTCTAATCCGAAAATAATATATGCTTTTGTTGTGTCTATAATGGTCCGAGGTGGGCCCATTACTTGATCAACTGGAGAGATACATAACGATAATGTATTAATTAATGTTGGAAATCTTTCGCTTGATCTGTCTATAAGCATTTTTTTTCAAAAATTTCTGCTATTTTATTCATATGATAATAGTTTGATATAAATCCAATTATAGCTCAGATTTACAATCCAAATAAACTAACAACTAGTTTTGGTTTAGAAAACTAAAATATAAAAGTATGGGTTATAGCAGATTAATTGGAAAAAATATTAAAAGGAACCAAATGATAATAAAAGTATATGTTCTTATTGTGTAGGGTTCTTGACTTCAGAAATTCAGATAATAAAATTAACTATTGATGAGTTAAGGAAATCTCAAAATTTTAAAATATGTGGCTAGGAGTTAAATTTTAATTATACATATATATATATATATATGTCCAGTTTAAATGACTACGAAATACATTTTGTTTAAAAACATCATCTATTCCTTAAAACATTAAAATAGATTAATTTTCAAATATACTTTTTAAAAAGAAAAAAATTATTAATATCGTGAGTAGTCAGAAAATAACTGTATAAATATTTGATAAGTGGAAGGTGAATTCAAACTCAAAATACGTTTATTTATTGATATATATATGAGTTCCGGTCAAATTTTCTAAACTAGAAAAAAAAACTTTTATTAATGATATAAATAATTTAGAAATAATGAAATTAATCTATATTCTGTGAAAGAAGAAACTAATCTATATGCCAAATAGATCCAACATATGCAACATCCAACAGCTGGGTGGCCATTAATGGAATAAAAACAGATTGCTTATGAATGTGTGAGGAAGTGGTCCTCCACTTAGAGAACACCCTCGTATCATTATAGACTTTTATATCTCACTATACTCTTTTAGTGGTAAATCAACGTCATTTAATAAAAAAATATTATTTTATAATTAGTCATTTTCAATGTCATTAATTATTATTTTTTTAATTTGTGGCTTTCAATTATTATTACTTTCTACATAATTTTCAAAATATAAATTCTATTTTATATTTATAATAATAAAAAAGAATAATTTAATAAAATCTATTATTTGTTGGTGGTTGTTTCATGTTTGGTGATTGCTTTATATACCACTTGTGCAAAATGAGGTGTTGTGATGCTGTTTAAGGGTAAGAAACATAGGATGTTAAACATATTATTTGTTGGTGGTTGTTTGGTCGTTATAGTTGATGCATAACAATATTATCTTTGAGGAAGGAGTGTCTGATTTTTAATTTGCTAAAACATTGGCGACTTTTAAGAACTAACTTTGCTTAATGGTCGATTAATTTTTGTGGGTGTTTGTAGCTTTGTTAGCATAACTCCAATTTTTTATTTTTAAATTAAATAAATAAAATCAACTCGAAATTAATTTTGATCCTCTATTCAACTAGCATTATTAGTAGCTGGAGAGAAAAGACTCTTTAAAAGTGATTGACTAAATTTTCAAATGAATTTAACCATCAACAAAGTAGATGAGTTTTTTTGTATTAATTATGTGAAATTCTTAATGTGACATTCTTAATGTTATTTGACTAATTTATATTTGGACAATTTGAAAGGATCGTAACAATTGTCTTTAATTAAAATGTTAGTTCTTTGAAGCTTTTTGTTATTTGTTATAGAATTAAATTGCAAGTTTGATGGCGGATAAAAGCGCATCACAAAGGGTTTTTGGAATTTAATCAATTGTCGACAAATTTCAACGAGTCTTTTGAGTGTTTTGGTAATAATGCGTTTTTTTTTTTTTTTTAATACTTCAATTTTTTTTTTAAATTATAAATATATTCTCTTTTAAATATTATATACCAAACTATCTTAATTTTTTATTTAGTTAGAATTCGTTATTTGTAAAGACGAATTTTTTAAATAAGGTCGAGTTTGCAATGATGACTTCCTAATTTATTTTTTTTCTTCTTAAAACGTCATTTAAAATGCGGACTTTTTAAAGATAATAGAAGTCACTTTTTGAAATAATGACTTTCTAAAGCATATCGAAAAAAAAACAAAAATAAAAGATAAAAGATAACTAAGTCAATAAAAAATACGCTTTAATATATAATTTTTAAAATAGAGTATATTGATAATTTTTTATTTTAAATTGAGCTATTAAAATAAAATAAAACCCTAGTAGTGCTTTTTTATTTTAAAGAGTTTTAAAAAAACATAATTTTATTTTTTACTAAGTTAAGAATTTTATTTGTTTTCAATTTATTTTGTTAGAGTTTATTTCTCCATTCATATGTGATTTAGTTGTATTCGCATCGACTAATTTAATATTATTTTGATTCATCTTATACTTAATTGATAATTTAATGAATTTTAGTTTCTTTAAAAAATTTATATGATTATAAAAAATAGTTAAACTCAAGTTATATACTTTGACGTGTTTAGTTTATAAAACAACTATGAGTAAGGAATTTAGGTCTTTTATAATGTATCAATACATGCTGATTTTAGAAATTGCGTGGCCAAACTTTCATATGCAAAAAAATACAAAAAAGATTAATATTTTGACCATTAAATATAGTTTTGTTTGATTTTTAAGTTTTAGTTTAATTGACAATTTTGAAAGTTGATTATAATAAAATTTATTATCTCAACAAATATATATTTTTTGGCAACTTGTGGTCAACTTGTTGAAGAAAGGTGGACAATAAAAGCCCAAAGGAGGAAACACACTGGTACACGTAATGTTAAACACAAAAATGGTTCTGAATAAATTAATGGACAATTAATTATATGATGGAAAAGTGAACATGTATATGCACCATAATAATAATTTGGTTTAAATAATTTTTTTCTTCTTATTTTATCTTTTATTTAATATCTATTTTGATTTTTATCTCTTTTCAATTTATTTTCATCATTTATTTTTCATAAATGATAAACGTTATCTCTTTTTATCATAATGTCTACACTTTAAAAAAAAAAAAGCTATTGTATGCTTTGAAAAATAAATTCATTGCAACATGATATTTGTCAAAAATAAATCTGCAACTTGATAAAGGGTACATATTTATACCGGATTGGTAACGTGGTCCCTGACAGTATGACCCCTAATTTCTGACAAATGGTTATTCCATTTGGCCCAAAAGTTGCACCAAGAGGTGGATGATCAATTTCTCACGTAATAGCCTAATGTTAACCTACCATTGTGTAATTAAAAAAAGTGATTTTAAAAAAATTATTTTGATATTTTATAATTTAGAGGTTATTTTAAAATACTTTTAAGAAAATGTGAAGTTATTTTACGTTTGTTTATTATAACAAAAATTAAAATTAAAATTAAAAACAGTTGCTCAATTTAAACAGTTTATATATTATTTTCAAATTAAACAGTAAACTTTTCGGTTTTAAAAAAACTATAAACAAAATGATACATTAAAAAGTGTTTTTTTCTTTTTACATTATTATTTTACGAAAATATGCATCAAACGCACACTAAAAAGCACATGTCACATTTTTCAATTTTCATTTTCATTCCATCCTTTTTAAGACAATGAAGTAATTAATGACTAGTCTATTCGTTTAAAAAAAAACTATGACCACTGGCAGTCTGTATTCATAAAGTTCTTACAATAATGTATTGAGTTCAGTGAGATTACTAAATAATTGAAAGAAATAATAGTGAACAACTAGGATTCTATTTTGAGACGAACTGAATTTCTCGAAACAGCCATATTTGAGATTTGAAATAAAATTCAAGAGCCAAGACGAACTATGTTGTTGTTGCTACGGAATTAAGAGATTCAAGGCTATCATCAAATATTACAAGGAATTAAGTGCCCTGTAATTTTGCATTTCAACTCCTTTTACACAACATAATTTCATCTCCTGAGGAGGGTTAGAGATGCTTATCTTATCCGTGTAGCTCCTTTGATCTCAATTTTCAAATTCAAGTAGTTCAAAATTCAAAACCCATCTGAAACCTTTTGTATAATTTATAATTTTGTAAAAGATTATTCCATCCATATTACAATCCTACTATTCTTTTACGACAAAAAGAATATATAACGATCCTACAATTATAATCAATGTAATTCTAAGTGAAATCTTGATTTGACTAACGAAGGCCAGAGAGTAATCATCAATTTCTAATCAATTAAAGATCAATAAAGGCATACTACATGGAATCGCGGCTTAAGAATCGTGAAATTTGTACTAATTCCATTCAAAAGGGCTTAACTACAGCACATATCTACATTTTTTGGACGAGAGAACAACAAATGGAAAAACATAATTTGCATTCCAGACTATTACTACTAGGAATCCAAAGAAGGCCCGCCCTCATCCGAAAAGGCACCACCTGTATCATTGGATTTCTTCATTGTTTCCAAAATCCCATAGTTGCCGCCACACACCTCCGAATCACCTTCATTGTCTCCCTTGGATACCCCAGAAGATAATGATACTAATCCCATAGCAGCAATGCTATTTGCGATAACATTTATATCTCTGGTTCCTGTGTAAAGACCACGGCTGCCAGTGACAAGTACATTGTTTTGTTTTTCATCCATATTGGTTAAAATTGCTGGTAAAGGGTCCATCATAACCTGTTGGTTACCCTGGTTTGAACCACTAATCAGCAACCTTAGAGTCTCTCTTGCACCTTTCACCACAGCATCAGATTCAGAAATCAGTGGATTCACAAGATTTGGATGTAGTGGTGGAATACTAGTTGACATTGCAGGACCAGCACTCACAAGATAGCCCTGCCCCGAAGAACAGACATCAATTACTGGGACGTGAACAATTGGATCACACATTAGTGGTGTAAAAGTGGGAATCTGTTGAGAAGTTGGTAATGACATTCTGACTAATGGTTCAGGAAAAAATGGAGGAAAGTCCATTGAGGAACCAAGATTGAGAGGCTGTATTGGTTGAAACAGGCTAGCTGAGAAGCTGTTGGGTAATAGAGAGGCGCCAGAGGCAAGAGGCTGTGAATAAGCAAATGAGTCGGGAGATTGTGGAAGTGTTGCGATGGATGGAAAGGTAGAAATCCCAGGAGGACACCAACAATAGTAGGGAGAAAAAAGAGGGGGCACCACAAGGGGGGATTCCCCACCCGGTCCAAGGCTGAATGGAACAGTCAGCTTTCCCATTGATCCCATAAAACTTGGTGAGAATGCAAGAGATTTTGTAACTTCTGAAGCTTTGTCGTGATCAGAGGTTGATGATGAATCCAAATTGTCAACTGCTGGCTGCTGGTTCTCACCACGGCGCTTAATCTTCTCCCTAGCAGCAATCCTGTGGGAAGACAAGTTTCTTGGGGGAACCTCTTTAAAAGAACTTGACCTTGGACTAAGAATACTCGGGTAAAGCATTGAATCTCCCTTGGCTGTCTGTACAATATGTCGAGATCGTGGAAATTTTGATGATGAACTGTGTGTATTTTCAAAAGCAACATCACTGTATGTTGTGGAATTAGCAGAGGTTGAAGCACAGGCTGAACTATCATGACTACTTCCCCCAGTTGACCCCACAAGGAAAGCACGAAGCTGAGTCGCAAAACAATCAAGCCGCGACTTGCTAATGCCACTCAATTCAGCAATTGATGGTTTCCTCTTGAGTAAATCATTCATCTGATTTATTGGAAAATGAGTTTGTAACAAAATATAAATAATAGGAAATATTCAAAACATTACCAAAAATAACAAGAAACCAGGAAGAATGCAGACTACTTTTCATATCTAACACCATGCACTAATTAAAAGCTAAGACTACCAAAAATTACCTTTGCAAGTAATTCAACTCCCAACAGCTTAGATTTTTCAGAGCACCAGAAGAAAAAAGTTCTGTTATCAGGAGTTGTCACATAGAAGGATCGACCAGAACTGTCAGTAGGGATTCCCTCAACCACAACAGCAGAAGATTGAGATTCGCTGGAAAGAGGGAATAATCTCTCTGTTTTACCATCATCCCCAATGAATGAGAGACGAAGATCAGAACTTGGAAGTAGAACAAGTGTCAAGTTACCCCTGTGAACACGTCAAGGCTAGATGTTACCTTACAAAACTATAATTAAAAAGATAACTAACAAGAAATAACATTATCAAATTTACATCAAGCAATTGTTATGCAGAGCCTTCACAGTCCAAAACCTTAGCTGACAATTTTTTTATTAAAAAAACCTTCCAATAAACCATGTAAGTTCATGTAATAAACATAAATTAAAACAACGAAGATATACCAATAATCCTTCCTCCCAACACAGGCACATACTATGTTTTCGTCACTAGGAACGTAAAATACAATCAAAACGTTTTCTGATATGTAAGCTAAATCAGGTATAGAAACCAAATGAATTTGTCAAAATTATTGTGCCCCCACTATTTTCCTTCCAATAAGTATACCTTAACCAAGGTATACAGTTCCTAATACATAGAAGTTGAAAATCATTGGTATCTTTCAAGGCGCAAGTATTTTCTAATTTGTAATAGAATACTAAACACAACAGTTAAGGACACAGCCATTTGCTTCCAACTGAAAACTCATAATCAGTGACCAGAAGGTATATTTCAGATAGAAATGCAGCCACATCAAAAACTGGTCAACCTTTCTGACAAACAAATTGAACCCTTTTCACCATTGTAAATACAGAAAATGTTCCTCAAAGAAAGATAATTCTAAACACTTTCTACTAAATATTTTTCGAAGTTCAGTTTAGACTTTAGAACAAACATTAAAGAAAAAAAGAACCATATGCCAAACAAAATCCATATCAAATCTGGCTAATACAGACAATCTTTGCCTAAGCAATCACATTGATGCAAAACTTAGGGAGGCAGGAGTTCACAAGAAATAACATGCTAAGCATCTCAACGTATAACATGGAATATCAAATATACACAGAAAGGCACAGAATACATGGAGTATCAAATACGGAAAATCACTGTGTACAAATATGCAGATAAATGACAATTTACTAATTTGCATATACCCTAGTCAATGAGTTACTTCATCCCATACAAAAGCTTCAAACCTATAGTGAAGTGATCTAAAAATCCAACCAGCAGTAGTATATATAATATAGGATCATGAAACTACCTTTACTTCCTCTTATTTCAGAGATCATAATAGAATACGCCCAGTTACCTACAAGTCAAAAGACATTTTTACTTGGAAGAACAAACATATGACCATCAATGAACTAAACTACAGACTCTAGTAATTATTAAGGATTATTTAAAAAATCTACATATTTCAATAGGTTTATATTACTGCAAGTAAAGAAAAATACAAAGCAAACTTGTGCTGCAGACAGCTAGTAAGAAGAAATGGAAAGCAAAATTGCTATATAATAGACATCTTAGTTGGCATGTGGCAGACAGGTAAATTCTAATTCAATCTTCAGAACAGCAACATAGCAAAACAAAATGCACAAGTAATTGGCTATAACAAGTAGATAAACAATTACAGTTAAGAATTAGCCAGATAGCCATAAATGAAATCGTGCACAAGTCAATTAAATTCAGTGGTAAGGAATAATCTACAAGGAAAACAACATTATTAAATCTTAACTTCTAAAACTTAAGGAAACAATAAAAACAAAAATATTTTTTGTTTTTGTTTTAACGCTTTGGTTCCTAGGGGAATGGGACCCTAGTAATCCAGAGTTCATCTGGGAAGTAAGTAAAGTCTGGTCAATAATTGTTCCAACCAGGATGCGAACTCGGGTTCTTCCAAACGATTTGTCCTTAATTGAAGCTCATTAATCACTTGAGCTCAATCACTTGATTAAATATATATATACATATACATATATATATATCACAGATAGAACAGAGCAAGTATATTAATTAATGGCTGTTGGGCAATGGATTAAGTGTAAATAAACTCATTCAACCTGATTGATATAAAAAACTAGATCTATAAAATAAGGATTGCACTAATCAGGCCTACTTCTGACCATTTTTCTCTTCCAGAACCAGAAGGCCCTGAGTGCCCTAACTCGAACAGCTACAGACTTATGGCTGCAAACTCTGTTCTTCCTTACTAACAGATCATGCCGTGGCTCAGCATCAATGCTGTGATTGTAAAACGCACACACTACACCCACAAAGGCTGGACGGGTTTTCATTAAAGGAAGAGCTTATCTTCACATATGTGGAGGCCAGGTAAAAGAAAATTTATACATAATTTATTTTTGGAAGTTGAAACAGAGTTTCAGATGCAGGAACAACTTTGCATAAGAGAAAGAGCTTCTCTCTGCATGTACCAGCAATTAACAGCAAAAATTGTTCCAGGCAATTTGGATAAACAGCTTATGTAAGCACTTATATATAAGCTAACTTTATAGTCAAAGAGAAAATGTGATCAAACAACTTTTATATAAGCTATAACTGTTTACATAATCAGAATCAGCTGAAAACAACTTATGATCATGTCACAAGTTGTTTCCATAAGCTCTCTTGCTGCAATAGCTACTACCATAGATAGGAGGCTATGGTCCCATATTTCATTTCCCATTATGGTGTCGACTGTGGAGCCAGCATTTGTTTTCTCGCTGCCAGAAAAGGGAAACCACTCCCTATTTGGCTGAAGGTGCCAGCAACTAGTAGTCACCACTCACAGGAACTTCCAGTTGTGGCCATCTTGTACATCGGTTACTAAGGCTATTTATATTAATAAATTTTAATAATCGTAATTTTTTTCAATTACCTTGGCTGAAAGAATTAATCATGCAAAAAACAAACAAAGATGAATATACTAATGTCAATATTGCATGACACCAATGCGCTATTGCATGACTAAGTAATAACATATACTCAATCCTATTAATGCATAACACAAATAAGTTGCTAATCGAACAGCATAATATCAAAATTTTAGAGTTGAAAAAATGTGTACCCTTCAAAGAGGGAAAACAATAGGTAGATTTCCACACAAGTTTCACATGACATTATTACCTATTGGCAGTAGGACACAATCGAGTGCCTTCCTTATTGATCTTCCCAACACGGATGGAAACAAGGGGCAAGCAGAAGCATCTAGCTAACATACCAACCTCGGACAGCTCAAAATGCTGCACAAAATGTTAAGAATATTGTTTGGATTAGTTTGTTCAAATTGAATAATGATTCAATTAGATTGTTAGAGTTAGTGCTCTGAGTTAGTTATTACTTAGTTTCTCTATACATAGAAAACTCATTGTATTCATTTCTTTATCTTTTATCAATATGAATCCTAAGGAATTATTTCCTCTGTCAAACTCATTGATAAGACCCATCTTCAACAGCAGTAGCACGATACTATTGATTGAAGAGGTGTTCCAGTGTCTGACATGACGTTGACATCTTGATTGCATTCAATTAATTCATTTTCTTAAATTAGAGTCAGTGGTGTTGTGTCTGTGTTAGTTTCGTTCTTTAAAGTCCTCAACTCTATCATCGTGTTATTTCTAACACAGAACTCGAAGATAGTAATCATAATCACCACGATGACAACGAACGATTCATCAAACCAAAGCCTCGAGACGAAGCTCACCTGAATTAATTGAGTCAATAAAGGATCTTCAGAAACGCCAGAGACAGTGTTCATCTTCAGCAAAGGTTTCAACCGCTCATCGGCGCGACACGCTCCCATAACTTGCATATCAAGAGCTTGAAGCCACTGCAACAGCCGGTCTTCACAATAAGTCTGCTGAATCAGCAGATCACCGTCGCCTTCATCAACAATAATATCCGTCAAACGCTCCGTCAAACCAACCTCACTCCTCGAACTACCGTCTTCTCCTGGCGAAGAACTACTCGCGCCGGATCCACTTTCCACAGACGAAGAATCGTCGAAATTGAAATCCTCACCGTTCGATGATTCCACTGGATCTTTTCCATCGCCTTGAATCAAATCTCGTTCTCTACGATTCGCCATGTCAAGACAATTATCCGAAAAATTAATCCGAAGAAAATTAGGAAAATCCGTAACCCTAGCTTTTGTCACAAAATCGGAATCCAATGCCTCGAATCGTTATCGAGAAATCACACAATTACACGAGAAAGATTGAAAAGAAATGAAGATAGCGTTGTAAAGGGTTTTAGAGAGAGAAATAAACGGTTTTAGAGAGAGAAATAATATCTGCAACAGGTGGTAATAAGCAATGTCCGAAACAGATATAAAACGGACGAGTTGTTCCATAAATAGTAGGCGAATTAGGGTGACGTGGCGGACGTGAAATGAATTATAGAATGAGTTTTGGGTATTTGTTTGAGTTCCGGACGTACTAGTTGGTGGGGTCTCGTTTCCACGTCAGATTGAAGTTGTGCCACGTAGGATGCTAGGGCCGACCTTCTAACTGATTAGGTCTTGAAAACGACAGCGTAAGGACGGTGATAGTGATCGGTGGGTCCACCCTAAGAAATTTTTTAAGGCGTTTCTAACCTTCGCAAAACATTTGTTTATCCTATTATCATAAATAAAATTACATGTTTTCACTAATCAATTTCAACGTATACATAAACTACACTCTCAATTAGTTAATTCAAATAAAAAATGAGAGTTTTTGAAAAAATTTAGATTTGAATTAAAGAAGTTTTCTTTATATAATATCATTTTTGTAATAATAATATACTATTATCAAAAAATTATAATATATATTGGAATCAATATTATCAATATTTTAAATTTTCAACTATTACATTCATAATCTTTTAAAACTATATGTTAATTATTATTTTCATTTTCATTTCAATAATTAAGAAAATTATTGAAATGATATTGATTCAATAAAAAAAATATATGTATTTATTTATACTTAAAAATAAATAATTTATTAATTAGAATAGACAAACAATTAAATTTATGATTAATTGAATTCTCTAAAATCAAACGAAGGAAAATAGATAAGTATAGTTATGGAGCGTCATAAATTTTTATTAGGAGTAGTGGCACATTATTTCTGTAGGATACAATATTATGACCAATAGGATTAACATTCGTTGGTAATTACAAATACTTGTAAAAAAATTCAAAGACAAACAATCAATCAAATAAGTTTATGAGATAATGACGAAAAACTTTGATATTAAAGTACTAATAGTATAGAATTTATTGTCTGAAAGAAATAATATTATAAAATTCTTAAAATAAATCTTTATGTCGGAAAATAATGTAATAATCAAATATTTAAAATTGAACATTTAATAACTAATCCTAAAATAAAATATGATGTACACACTATGTCTATTTATTTTTTATCTACTAATATAATCTAATAAAATTATTCTTCTCAAGTGAGGTAGGACTTCTCAACTTTCGACGTCCCCTTAACCGTCTCAGTATCTTAAAACAATATTTTAATAAGATATTAAATATAAGTGAATAATAAACACAATTTTAAAATAAATATTGTTCTCAGTTGACACGGTAACTGAAAAAATAATCATGACATTTGCATTCTTCCAAAAAAATATTCTTTAGAAACATAAATAATATTTCTATAACAACCAATTACTTTTAATTATTAATATAAAACTCAACTACTTAAATTTACAATATTCACATCTACAATAATCAAATACACTTGTTTATTATGCAGAAAATAAATAAATAAATTCAATTAGGTTCAATCGTTATATGGAGATGTATTACTCTTATGAAGTGAGTAATTTCTCATTATATGGAACATCTAACTCATAGTGTGGTACAATATTCATCCATGTGGAAACTCAACTCAAGTGGAATATAAGATTCGTTTTTATAAAATCATATTTAGAATATAACATTTCTTTAAATATATAATTACAACAATCATTCAAAAACACATCATAAAACAATCTTTAAAAAAATACATATTCAAACAATCATTAAAATAAACGACAATTTAACAAACAAAATAATAAATAAATCAGTTCATAATTTAAGATTATATTTCATAAAATCTCAATTTTAATAGAGTTAAATTTTCGACAAAATATATTTTATAAAAAATATATTTCAAAACACCTAACTCTTTTTCATCCAAAATTCTCAAAATAGTGATTAAATAATGTAATTACTCACCTGTTGAGTCAAAACTGAATTGAAATTGATTGGTACTCTTTTTATTAATTCACTTATTGTAGCCCTGATGTGTTGTTCTTTTCAATCTTTTTTCCGTGGGAATGATGGTGGAGCATATTTTATTTGATAGTGTTAGTGTATTTTTAGTGTACTAAGAGTATCTATATGTAACATTTCAGCTCCTAATAATTTTGATATTTAAGGTATTTTGTATTTTCTATAATAATAGACTTGTTACAATATGAGCCACATATGTAGGAACAAACAAAACTCCCCTCAAATAGTCTGCTGTATAATAATATGCTTGTTTGTTACAATTTTTAATAATAAGAATAATAATTTATAATTTAAATTATTTTAGATTTTAAAATTTTAATTATTTTTAGTCTATAATTTTAGGATGTTACACATTTTTATCCCTTTTATCGTTCTGTTTTACTTTTTATGTATTTATTAGTTTAGTAGTTTAAAAACACTCAAAACTTAATATTCTATGAAGTAGTTAATGGACTCATGGCTAAGTAACATTTATTTCCTCACTGCAATCATTTGCAGAAAAGAAAATCACAATTGAGAGATATTAGTTGATGCTTCAGTTAATTCTTAAGTTGTGACAATATTATCTCGTATTTAATCGACATCAATTAGGACATTGTCTTACCATAAACACGAGGATTGTCATAAACTATTATTTGTAAAGTGTATCATCGACAGTTATTAAAATTTCTTATAATTTTTAAATATTAATCTACAATGGACAACTTATCAAGACGGTCTAACGTAAAACTCACCTACAAATTCATTTCATTTAATAAAGTATAAGACAATAAAAAAAAATGAATTTTTAATTAGATGAGTGTTTAGATGAACTAATATTTTAATTAGATGAGTATTTACCAAAATGAGATGAACTAATATTTACAAGAAATTAGATAAAAAAGACAGTACATGTTCATCAAGTTGGAGATGATCAATTCATATTAAGCAATTGTTCATCTCAGATGATCAATATGATTAATGGTTTAAAGTCATTCGGCTCCTCCTTATTAATTTTCGTTTCACTTATTTTTCTTGTGGATGGTTATGCAATGCACTTCATTTTTATGAGCTAAATTATTGTGGTAGGGACTGGCTCGAATAAATCAGAGAACCATTGATGACTTATGCACGGGTCATCGTTTTCACGGGTCTTCTATGTAGGTCCCTCTAATGCTACTTGCCTAAACACAATTTCCCTTTGACGTTGGCACTTGCATAGAGCAAGTAGTTTTATCAAGAGAAGTAGTGTTAGATTGATGGTGTGCAAAAAAGACAGCACCTTTGGACTTTGGTCGACACCATGGCCAGATTAAAACTCATGGGTGGAACTCCTCTGATGCAAAAATGATATAGTCTTTTTTTGGTAATAAAATAGGGCAAAGTCCAAGGTGAAAAAAAAATATTTCAAGACATACAAACACCAGATATGTCATCAAAAAATAGACTCAGCAACTCACTATTCAGTCTCTCTAGCCTCTATAACTAGAACATCAAAAAAATTCAAGAAAAAACTAATATTTGCTAGCTAATCCACGCTACAACTGTCTTCACGCCAAATATGGCTCGCCTGGACCTGCCAGTTTAAATGCATAAGCTCACAAATACGACGGACTAAATTGCACCACCACCTTTGATGTACTCTAATTAAACCTTGAAGCAAAGAGTGGATCGAGAGCACAAAATTACCCACAATAAGTTGAGATCCTAAATTACCCAACATGAGAACACTTGGTTAAACTAGCCACCCAACACAACCTTTAGGATTAATGTAAACCGATTAATAACTTGATAATGTATCTTACCAATGGACCACCCTCGAGGATGGTCCACCTCGAATTCATCCCTCTTCCTATATACTAAGCTTCGCTAATTAAATTTATTTTTCTACCAAAGTCTAAAAATAAAAGAATATAGAGAAAGAGAACCATCAAATGGTTTTAGGAACCTTTTCCTGTAAAATAAACTAAGAAGAAAAATGAGAATAAATTGTGTTCTAAATTTAGTGAAAGCTTGATTAACTCAATTTCATTTTAGGTGTTTAAAATGTATAGAAAAATGTAAACCATATCCAAATACATGTTTGTCCTCAAAAAAGCTATCGGCAGAACCAAGTAGTCTCCTTATCACTTGCTCTTCTTTGGTTCTTTTGTATATTGAGCTATCAGAGCTTCGACGTCCTTCCAGAGGAGGCCCTCAACTAAGACTCCATCCTTAGTAAACCTGCAATCCAAACAAAAATAGACTGCATGAATAATGATTCATAGGTCTGGTGTCAGTTTGCGAACATGCATATAAGGGATGCTAGGAAAGAGAGAAATACCACTCAGTAACACTTTTGGTAAGATGTACTGGTTCATTTGCAGAAATTGATTTTGGATCTGCACTTGCTATGGTAAGTGTGTACAAGTCAGAAAATCTAGGCAGTTTGGAGGAAACTTCCAAACCGGTACTGGTAAAGGATCCCTGTAAAAAATAAATAAATAAAATCCAAGTTATAATAGACGATACTCAAATTCAATTTTATAAAACAAAACATCAAAAGCTAAGTATCGTCTATGTCTTAAACTTCTGCTAAGAGAATAACATCAAAAGCATTACTTGATTTGATGACACAGTTCAAAGACAAACCTAAATCAATTTAGATAAATGAAAATAACATATTCTGGCACAGCCACTATAAAGACAAACAAGAAATATTTACAGTCTAGACCTTTAGTCCACGAAAAAAGTAAACATATAATAATATCATTACATGGGAAACTTATCGACAGATATCATGACTTGCTCTCTTTATTTCACTATTGAAAAATGAAGCAACATCCAAATTAAGATTCAAAGCAACTAAAACCCTAAAGAATTTTAGCAGTTTGGTCAACTCAAATTCAAGATGAAAATGAATGAAAGTTAGAATAACAGAGATAAAGGCACTATCATGGTCAAATTTTCAACTTATGAACACGCCATAGTCTGCATACTGAGCTAGTTTGCCTTATTTAACCCAATGCATGTGAAAAAACTATCCTGCAGCAACTTTATCAACTATTGAAATCCGACAAAAGGATAGAGAGAATATGATACAATGATACCAGGTTACATTTACCAGTACATAATAAAATGACAAATGTTCAATGCAACAGTTTCATAACACTAAACATCAGATAAATATTACTTGCTTGTCAAACAAAGATTAGTTTCATCTTTTTGTCAACTTTGTGTATGCCCCTTAGTAAAAAAAAACTGTGTATGCCCCGTTTAACACACAAGTGTTCTGCTTCATCTCTATCATGGCTATTGAGCTGAAACAGTCATGTTTAAATTATTGTATTTGTATGTATTATTGGGCCTTACTATTGCACAATCCTAATAAAACTAACCATACAAAAACATAAACGTTATTTGTCCTCTCAGAAAGACCAAAAGAAACTTGCCAATTGAAACAGTAAGTAAAGAATATACTCCTCTCTCTCTCTCACTCCCTCTCTCTAGTCTCTAACAGACACACAGTGACACAAAAATAGATTATAGATATATCATACAATTGTTAAATGTTATTTCAATTTATTTATTGGAAAGTGGATTAAAATGGTCAAATGAAAACAATGATTTAATAGTTTAATCAGTGCACAAAACAGGGGGCTGTAAAAATCTAGATTTTTTTTCCAAAATTGAATATACATCTAAAATATTCTAAAACAGATACTAGTACTCTATAACCTTTACTAATTGAAACCAAAGGGTCATAAAACATCACCACACATTAAACATTATGCAAAGGAGTGAGTGGTAGTATAGATTATGTGTTCCAAAAGTATTCTACGATTTTTATATCCAACACCAATGCAATAGAATGATATATAAATTAGGTATCCCCTCTTGGAGGGAGGTAGACGAAGCCTCGAATTTAAGAAACTTAGGAGGACAAGTCACCAATGCAATGCAAGTCAAACAAAGCATCTACTCTCCATATATAAATATAACTTTTTTTTACGCAAAATATAAATATAGCTTATAATAATTAAAAGGAGGTGTCTCAGCCATGTTTACAGAAACTTACAGCCAGAGGATAAGTAAACAAAATGGCGTTCTTCTCCTTAAAGTATATGATCAGCTGCAACAACCCGTTGAAGATTACATACGTAGGAGAGTCAAGGATCAAACAGCAATCAATCAGAAGAATGAGTAAAACATGTAAACACATACAACCCCTTTTTTCCTTTCCACATAAAGCATCAAATTCATTTAGCCAGGAACCTCATCAATTTATTTATTTTTGGTCAAACATCAACTTTCAAATTTGAACAATTCCCACATCCCACTCTACTTCAATGAGTTAATTCCCGTATATTTCATTTTCAATACACACTACTTCCAATTTGAACACACACCCTGCTACACCCAAAACAAAAGGTTCCTATTTTGAAATATCCTTAATTTTAGATGTTTACTCTTTGAAGCACATACACCTCTAATCCAAGACGTGTCTCAGTGCCTGACATGACACATCGAATTGATTACATTCAATTAATTCATTTCAGTGTAGTGTTTGTGTCTTTGTCGTTTCTGACGGTGTCCATATCCCATCCAAACTATAACCTAAACAACCCAAATTTTTCCTAACTAGACATTATCAATATATCATCAATCATATTTTTTTAATTAAACAAAACAATAAATAAATAAATAAATAAATAAATAAATAAAATGTATATAAAGGATATAAGGCGATGCAGGCAATGAGAAAATCCCTATTCTCAGGAAACTTCTTCTTATAAAACTGAGCGAAAAGAGCAATGATGATGATAACAGACCCAATCAACAACCTCACATTGCTCAATTTCACGTTTTCAACATATCCACGACTCGTTACAACCTACAATCAAAAAATTCGAACCACTTCAATCACAATCACTAAAGATAAAACATAATCAAACACAAAAGAAGAGAAAATTGGTCCAATATAAACAAGATCGAAAAGGGGGAAATGAGAGAGGGTTAGGGTTTAACAAACCTCAGAAACAGACTCATCGAGGATGTGTTTGATGGAGTTGTGATCTAACAGATTGGCTTTCTTCTGTGATTTGGATGCCATTGTCCGAATTTCTTCAAAATCTTTGAAAGACTTCAATTGACCCAAACAAGAACGCTGAAGAATTAAGAAATTTATAACAGTAACTGAATTGGTAGTGGTGCACACACTGTATTAAACCTCTGTTGTGTGCGTATTGCGCACTCCTCCACTTTTATACATTTTTTTTAATTGGATTAAATTATCCAACTCTTCGATTCATTAGTGTAAGAATGAGTAAATATTGTCATGCTGTCCAATCGGATAATTTCTTTTTGACAGGTTGTACAATCGCTTAATTAGGAAAACAAAAATGAAAAATGATGATGTGATGATATCTTTAAAAAAATAAAGTTAATATCTAATGGTCTAGATTTTAATTTGGACTCTGTTTGATCTTGAAGTGGATGATCCAGATGAGTATGATTGCATCTAATCTAAATTTCTAATTAAATTAGTAATTTAATTTGATTGATTAATAAATTTTAATTAAGAATTATTCATTTGATGGAATTTGAATTTTAAATTCTGATTTAAATAATATTTTATTAAATTTTAATTGAATGTAAAAAGTTTTACACAGTCGTCAAATTTTAACAAATCATGTGAATTATTTTATAAATAATTATAATAAAAAAAATAATTAACACCATAATAATTATGATTAATTGATTGTATAAAAAATATTTACACTCATGATATCTAAATTAAATTCATTTTACGTCTCTCTCAATCGAATTTTGTATTATTTAAAATTATTATGTACTATTTAAAGCTATTTTCACGTTCCTCTAAGTCAGAATGACGATAAAACAAATTACTACATACTAAATAACTAAAATGATAATAAATTTTATGGTTTATTTATTTAATAAATTAAAATATACTAAGAAAATATTTATGAATACTATACTATTTACATGGTCAATAAAGTAAAAATGGAAAATACCTTTTTGACTAAAAAAAGGAAATGGAAAATGCTTCAATAAATATAGTTTTTTAGGAGCTTAAATAAATATAGTTGAAAACATTTAATAACGTGGATGCTTCTTATTTGATACTATTTTGTAAAAAAGTAATAACTTTGTTTATTTTTAAATTTCATTCAAGGTTGTTTTATACAATTTAAGAAAATCAATAAATAAATTTTGTTAAATGAAACTAACTATATTTTTCGATTATCTTATAGTAGATAGTTTTTTTTTTATTTATTCAAAAGAATTCTCTATAGTAAATACTAGTTAGGACTATTAACTGGTAATATAATGAGTAATAGTTAATATTATATTGAAGTTTGAAAATAATAAATAAGTATAAATAATAATCTTACAAAATCAACACTTAAAAAGCCTTTTTTGGTACTAAACAAAGAGTAAAAGCCCTAACACTTAAAAATGTATACCACCATGGAAGGATTAAAAAATCTGGTTCTGTCTGTTCAACTTATTCCATAAGGTGTTGGCTATATGACCACTTCGAGTCACCAATTGGAACAAAAAATATAAAGCAATAAATAAATTATGTTTTGATACAAAAATTAGACACTAATAGAAGAGCAATGATATTGGACATCAAAAGTTGTACATCAGTGATTCTGTATAAAAATAAATCTAATGAGTGTTGTTTTGATTTAGAAAGAGAGAGAAATAATATAATATTGCAAATTATATTAAAATAAGGTGTCAAACATATTTTTAAGAATTTAATTTAAATAGTTTTTATACTATTAATAAATCATAATTATTATATCATTAAATATATTTGATTTTTATTAAAATTAACTCTAAAATCATCTTTATAAATAGTTTTGATGTGTTAATATACATTGTAACTACATAACTATTAATTCTGTTTTTAAATAATAGAAAGATTATAAAATCCATGTAATATATAAGTGTTGATTTGAATGGAAGATAGAGAAAATTAAAGAGAAGTAATAAAATAAAAATAAAAATTTGTATAGTAACAAGGTGTCAGTGTTAACTTGTTTTAAAATATATTTATTGGAAACAAATATATGGAAGAATATGAGAGTTTCATTTGGATCAAAAGGAGTATTTGAGAATGACATGATCTTCAAAGTATTTTATTTTTAGATAGAAATTTGATTTAATTTGTCAATTAAACGGATAGGTAAATATTAGGAGGATAATTTTCAATTTAGATCGGTCAATGAAATTTAAAACAAAACGAGTTAAATGATGGACATAAACATTAATAATCTGTTTAAAGATTTTAAAAAATAAAAACAAATAATTAATTTTTGGACAATTATTGAGTACTAGGATAAGGAATTAAAAAAATTTACATTGACATTCAATAAGAGTCTACTATTTCGCTACATCGCTCAACTTTTTATGTTATTTTGAAATATATAGTATGACATAGAAATATTATAATTTTTTTATTGGATATTAGTATAAAATAATTTTACTCTCGATAATGTATGACCATTAAACTCATAAGCTAATTATTTTTGTTTTTGCATGCATTTCTCGAACTACAATACTTTTATTATTAAGAGTGTCTCAAATCACTAATTAAGTGGTTGCAATCATCACCACACCATTAATATTAAAAATGACCGGTGAAACACTTCATTTACTACTTACCTTTCAAGACTTAACCTAATGAATAAATGTGTCTAATATACAAGAGTTTCATCATGATACTTTCAATAAATTCAGTTTAATATATAAAAATCTTATTTGGAGAAAAATGTATCTCTTAATATAAGACTCATTTTAAATTATTAGATAATTTTTAAATATCTCCCTACTTAACGCTATGAAATATATCTCGAGAGATGACTAATGAGAGTTGAACACATTTTATTTTTTTTTCTGAAGAGTTGAACACATTTTTTTTTCTGAAGAGTTGAACACATTAATATACAACAAAACATTTATATACCAAATAGATACATTTAAATATACTATACGTAGCACTCTGTTTTTATACGATTCTTTGTGATTATTTTTATGTGGATGTAGTTAATATGTGCGTGTGATATGTGTTAAGTGTTTGACATTTTAATGGAATCAGAAAGTTGTTTGTTATCGGACAAATAATAGAATTAACTAAGCAATTTCTACCAAATCACCAAGAACACTCATATATTGATAACCCTCATAAATTGTTGGTAGATTGTTTTCCACCTATTAATAAGTCTCATTTTGAAATTCTGTTCTCCACCGTTTAAATACAATTTTATGCCACAAAAAACAATACAACTTTCATATAATGAACACAAATTTTTATTATAAAACTCAAAATAAATATTATAATTGACAATCACGTGCCTTTTTGCATGTACTTTTAAACACGAAATTCCATTTAGGAGCATGTCTTAAAATAATATCCAAGGTGAAAGCCATATTCTAATCTTCTATTAAATGAGTTGCAAGCTTTCCAATGCCACAATCTATTTCCTATCACTAGAATGAATATGCCAAATAAACATGGTTCGTGAATTATCAATCTATGGGCAAAATTAAAATAAGTGATTCCCCATTCAAAGAGGCTTTGGCTTTGTAAGCAAGAAACGAGTCTGCTTAACAAGTTCTTCCTTCACCATGAACAAAACGGCTGCAGCTAGAACACTTTGTACAATTTTGGTTCCCATGCCTTTGTAAAATCCATTAAGCCCTTCATATCGGATCATCTTAATAATAGCATCCCATGTACCTGAATTTGAAGAACATGTAACTTTAGAAACGAAGCAAATAATGTTTCGAATTATAGTCTGTTTGGCAAGCCCGAATCACAAGCATATAGCAGACAGCTTATAATGAATGAGCTCACATAATCAAAATAGAGATGATTGATAGTAATTCTTTTTTTTTTTTTTTCCGCGAACTTATAGCGATTTTTTTTGTCTTACAAGAGATGATAAATTTTACCTTAATTAATTCACACAACTGTGAGGTCCCGAGTTTGAACCCGGGACAAGACGTTCAACCTAGCAATATCTGCATTTGCTAGTTGAGCTAAGATTTAAGGACACTTATAGCGATTTTTTACTTGCTTATAGTATTTATTTATCTGCTACTTCAAATAGCGTTTTTTCTCTGGTTTACCCTTATTATCTTAATTGAAAATATGTAATATTAATAAAAAAATATCTTTTGATATCATTTTATATTCATAAGCTAGTTCAACAGCTAATTTTACCAACCACAACACAACAAATTCAATCCGCTGTCATCTATTTATCTGTTATCCATTGTAAGTTCATCTTCTATTAGCTAGTTTGTCCATAGTCCGCTACTTTTTACCAAACTTAGTCCTTAAATCACTATAGTTTTGATTTTGTCCCTCACATGAGTTTTATAATGAATTAGCAATGGAGGGCTCCTAACATCACTTTTGGAAAACCAGACCAAAAAGTACAGATAAAACACACGGCAATTGGATTGTGAACCATATTCATAGTATAATAAGAAAAGACTGTCACAACTTAAACCTTCATAATTGTGTCTCTTGTCTCCATTTTTAACCTGTCTAGCTTGAAGCCTTGCCTGCAATAGCAACAAAAGTAACAAAATGAGATCAATATTTTGGATGCACATTCCTCATCTACTTTTCTCAGCTCCTCTCATCCCTTTGTTCTTAACACAAAGACATGACAAACAAGAAAGATATGCCGACACAATGGATTTAAGAAACCAGACATATTGATTAGTGTCAATTGAATATGTATAAGAACAAATAATTATCTAATATTTGAATTAAAATCAT
This sequence comes from Cicer arietinum, assembly GCF_000331145.2. Lineage (NCBI taxonomy): Eukaryota > Viridiplantae > Streptophyta > Magnoliopsida > Fabales > Fabaceae > Cicer > Cicer arietinum. The sequence continues at coordinate 45,727,199 of NC_021161.2, forward strand.
ACATCATTGATAACCAGTTATTATATAAGCCAACACAGTGCAAAAACTGGTATGATATACCTTCACAACAAGAAGAGGATAGGTTACAACTGTTGCTCCAAGCTTAGCCAAAGCTCCAAGAAGAAATACCTAGTTAACACAAACCAATCTTTAATGTTGCAAAAATTTAAAAACCAACATAATAGAAAATATGCCAGTGAAAAATTGAGAGGGCCATTTCAACTACAGAAGTGAAATTAGAAAATATACCTCCAAAGCAGATACTCCATTGCTAGCATGTTCTTTTTTCAACTTTGCTAACAAGGTTTCGTACAACATGAACTGTATGGAAGGATTGCTAACCTGAGATAAATAACAACCAATCATCAAAACTACCCTTAGTGCGAAAAAGGATTCACTATCGACGTACCATGACCAATGTCGGCAACACACCCTTCCAGAAACCCAAAACTCCAGATTCATTATAAACTTCTTGAATCTGCAAATATGTATTGTTCCATCAGGCACAAATTATCTGAATTTGGAATAGTTTCCAGGAACAAGAGGATGGAGTTTTACAAAAAATTGGTGTACAATGATCAGCTATTCCAATTAATACATAAATGATGCAAAATTTTGCATACAAATCAAGAGCCTTGGATCAACACTATAAGCTCAGGACACCAAAAAATTCTCATCGGTAACTAGACAACTAGCATAACTTAAGAAACTTAATATGCCATACTAGTAATAATTCTTTTATACTAATAAGGTTATGGAGGCTATCAATAAAGATAGACTATACCTACCACATTGCTAGTTCCATAAGCAAGAGGCTCAAAGGTAGAAAGCATCTTTTGTTCAGTGGTGTCTGGCAACCGCCAATCAGAGAGACTTCTCTTCGACTCTTTTCTATGTGTCTGCACATAAAATGCATTGTTTTATGGAAAAAAAGTAAATAAATAAATAAACATAAAAGACAAATGTAAGACTTGTTTATATCTTATCCTAAAATAACTTTAACTTGACAAACCCCTTTTCGTGTACTCTCGAGACAGGTACCAAACCAGCTGTTAAATTCATATGTCCAAATAAGTGACAAAATTTATGAATCCATCTGTTCCAAGTTCATTTCTATATAAAGCCAACTGCTTCGAGAAATTCTTTAGGAGAAAGAGATAAATAGAACATCAATCTTTCCAATTTCTTTTGTACCAAAGCAACCAAATTCTAAAATCGAATAATGAGAAAGAAGTTTCCCACAGAAGTTAGCTGACGTCAAGTTGTCTCATTTTCATGTTTGGTGCATACAAGAATAGAGGTGAAAATCAACTAATGCTACTCACCTGCATGCGCGTAACAACTAGCCATATAGGATTCGTCAAGAGCACATTAACACAGCTGCACAAAAGATAGTAATTTGAGTCATACCATGTGAGTATCGAGAAATTACACAATCTGCAATTCTTACCAAATTTATTGGCAGAGGAAAAAATCAAACTAGAAACATAAAGGCGCTTTACAGACAGTAAATTTTACCCAGATAAAGCAGCAACAATAAGCGAGGAGATCATCCCAACGGAGCCATCACCATGGCCTAGCATTTTCTTCTCTAATGCAGCTTCTTCAGCTCTGTTCCTGAATATTTGATAGAAATAATAGTAAACACCCTGTACCATAAAATTGCAGAAATTAAATAAGGGGAAACCTATATATATATATATATATATATAAAAATAGAACAGGTTGCAAGAAAATTCATCAAGCAGGATACATTACTTATAAAACTTCAATTCATTTTGATTTAAGAACTAAAGGAGTAGCATCATAGACTGTCCAACATCAAAAACAAATTCTATATCATGAATTATTTATGGGAATTCAATGGGGAACTAGTTTTTTGTTCTTCTCAAATTTGTCTCGTTAACTTCACAAAGTCAAAGGCACGACACTTCAAAATGAAGGGATATCCGGTGTCTGACACATGTCAGTGTCCGACACTGATACGACACCTACATGTGGTTACATTCAATGACTTCCACATTCTTAGATTAAATCTTCCCGCATAGAAAAGAGACAAAGCCGTATGATTTTGGGTGATAAAGAACCAACAAAAAACATAAGCTCAATGTACTTGCAATTGCATATATAAGGAAATGGAAGAGTAGATATGAATGAGTTCATTAGAGAGAAAGTCAGAGTAGTAAGAACTAAAGGAGTAGCATCATAGACTGTCCAACATCAAAAACAAATTCTATATCATGAATTATTTATGGGAATTCAATGGGGAACTAGTTTTTTGTTCTTCTCAAATTTGTCTCGTTAACTTCACAAAGTCAAAGGCACGACACTTCAAAATGAAGGGATATCCGGTGTCTGACACATGTCAGTGTCCGACACTGATACGACACCTACATGTGGTTACATTCAATGACTTCCACATTCTTAGATTAAATCTTCCCGCATAAAAAAGAGACAAAGCCGTATGATTTTGGGTGATAAAGAACCAACAAAAAACATAAGCTCAATGTACTTGCAATTGCATATATAAGGAAATGGAAGAGTAGATATGAATGAGTTCATTAGAGAGAAAGTCAGAGTAGTAAGCATTATAGAGAAGATGGTAGTCTCATTTTAGGTGGTTTAGACATATCTGAAGACCCTACAAAAGCCCCAATAAAGAGAGAAGAATAAATGGAGGGTAGTCCAACAATTAAAGATATACGGAGACAAAAGAAAACTCTAGGTCAATCCATCAAAAAGGATTCAGATATAAACAATATATGATCACAAATGATTTACAGTAAAACATTATGACATTATTTACAATAAAACATCTAGTTGTGATTTTAACGGAGTCGCCCTAATTGGGAGGCTAAGAAACAAGAGACAAAATTTTGCTCATTAAGCCAAACCTAGGATTATTCCCACAGTTGGTCCAAAGGGTTAAAGTTGTGGGGATACCCTGACGAATTCACTAGTGTGTCAAAGGCTCTAATTACGGTGGTGGGTTCCAAATTAGATACAAGTACTGCATAGTGCATAACTATAGTTTTGCCACTCCTTCAACAACAAAATGAAATACATCAATAAATCAAATACACAAAACACGACTCAGTGTAAGATTACAAAGTTAAGAGGGGCAATCTGATATAAAAACCAACTATATCACCAAAACAATCATAGCTAAAAAGAGCTCACCTGAGATGTAGCTGTACCAACAAGTGATGGTGTCAAGCCTCCATACAATCGCTCCCACCCCTCTTGTTTCACAACCTACAATGAGTTCCCATAACTACAATCAGTCAATCATTACAAAAAAAATTGCCTAGTTTCCTTCAGTCCAAAATAACTCCATGTTAAGATTCACTTTTCCTCTATGAAAAGTAATTCTAAAGACTTAAAATTGATTTCGGATTTTTGGTATATCTGAAAATTGTCAATTAGAATTAGTTTTGCCTCTAGCATCCATTTTAACTTGAAGTTAAGATTTGGCCTTTTCGTCTCAAAGTATGATTTTTACAAACATAAATCATTTTACCTTAAATAAATACACTTTAAACTAAATCAATTTTACAAAATCAGTTCAATCAAAATCAATTTCCATCACCCTAAAACCAAACATACACTCAATATAAAGTTTCCATTTTTCTCTGATTACATGACGAGAAACAAAAAACCAACAATAAAAACTATACAATCACATGATCCTTGTGCTAAGAAAAAAACAGAAACCTGACACATTTGCTGAAAAGCTCCTAGATTCTTTTTGTCCTTCTTCGGATCACGATCTGTTTGTTGACGAGTGTTTACCTATAGATCATAAAAATAAAACAAACAAAAATCAATTTTTGTACACCTTAAGAAAAGAATAAAACTTCGAAACAAAAATCTTACAGTTTGAAGAGGGTATGTGATAAGTTGAGCAATGATCCCTCCTCCAGCTCCAGCCAATCCATTAATCAACGCGTCAGACATGTTTGTTTATTTTCTAGAGAAAATGAAAATCAAATTTGGGGGATGATTTTCTTCTTTTCAAGAAATCATGGTATCAAGAGAGAAGAAAGATGATGGTATAATTGTAATTTGAGAGAGACCGCGCTTATTAACAGTGAATTTGTATGTTTAGGGGTAGTTTGATGTTGCACGTGATTAAATGGTTTTGGTGTGAAGTCGTGGCGTTTGGGAAAAGGAAATGACATTAACGTTGTTAAGGTTGGTACGTATTGACCATTGTGCCCTTGATTGAAAGGAATATGCTGTTCGAATTTGCATTGGTATAATCGGTGAGGGCAATAGGTCGCCGGGACTATTTCATCTTGATATGTGTGTTTTTCAAGATAACTTATTTTGTGTTTGTTTTCTCACGAAAAAAGTTGATTTTCAAATAATTGATTATGGAAAATTGATTTGATTGTAAATAAATTGAATGTATAGGGAATTATGTTTCTGTGTGTTTATGTGGAACTTAATGGAAGGATAAATTTAAGGATATCAATTAATTTTAGAGATAAAATATACAAATTATAGGTTATAGTTAAAATCAATTCTAGAAGAAAAACTAATTATACATGAAAATAATGAAAATAACTGAATATGTTAAAATCAATTTTAGACATTTAGAATCAAATTTTTAGAAACAAACATAAGTTTACGAGGTAATTGAGTTATATAGAAGTCACA
>NC_021161.2:45731920-45736359 GCF_000331145.2 Cicer arietinum
CATCTCATAAATAAATGTTCTCTCTTTTTCTCAAACTTTTTTTTTCTTTTTCATTCATTGAACGGATAATTTATGATCATTTTTTTATTCTGGAGTCACCCTTCTATATTATTCAATTATCTATTTTTATTCAAATAATTGGTTTTACACTTTTTTTATCTCGTTTTGTCGATATGAGCAAACACCGTAAAATATTTATTTTTTTTCAAATATAGATAACATTAAAGATTGTGGATCTCGTATTATTCTTGATTGTTGAAAATATGTGAAATAATTTAGTTTAATTGCTAGAATTAAGTTTTTGATCCGCGTATCTTTTACTTGTTGATTTCAAAATATAGATAAAAAATGTCTCAATCCATAATTAATTTGATTGTGATATTCTCAAGTTAGCATTTGAATAAAAATTATTTTCTGTAAAAAATAATAATAAGCTTATAAGGCTGAGTTAAAAATTTATTTTGAATAAATTAATTATATAAAATTATTTTTAATTTTTAATCTAAAAATCAATTTTGCAAAATAATTTTTCTCAGAATCAATTTTTAAAAGGTTATTAGTAATCAATGTTAACATTTGTTGATAGTCACATTTTTAGAGAACATATCAATGTGCGGACATGAATTGTTAATTTAGAATTTTACATTGTTAACACTAATTGATGGGATACTTTTTCTTCTAACATCTCATATATTTTCAACAATAATAGAATTGGTCTTATTGACAATGGAGGGTTGGATTTAGTGGAAGGAATTAGACACCCACAATGTGATGAACTCAAGTTCGAATCACCGAGTGTTAACATATTTGAAATGTCAAATTAGTCACGTGTGTTTTGCACTCTCATTTTCACTATCAATTAATCTCTAATTCAATTGATAGTGAAAATAAATGAACAGTAATTTTTATCTCCAGGTATCACCACTAAACACAAATTAACTTATTTTTTTAAACTCAAATTGACTATCTAAATATAAAACAAAGTTTTGTACCAAAAAAAGGAGAAATGGTCCTGGTTAATTTGGACTTTAGCCAAAAATTGAGTAAATAAGGCCCAACAGTCATTTAATGACCCATGTAGCATGGATCCAACTTATCTAAAATATCTAATATCATTAAATTGAGTTATCTACATCTCACCCTCTACCTACACCTTCTAGTTATATTTCCTAACCCCTTAATACATTGAAAATGATTTTATTATCCTTATTTATTATATATAAAATTCAACTTTTTTTACACCCCCCTTTTTACTCACATATTTGACATTTTACAAAAATTAGATTTAGAAAATTTTCCAACATTCAGAACTTTAGCTAATTACAAATTTTTTTTAAATACAAAGCAAATTCAGATTTTTAAACTATTCAAATGTTTGGATTATTCTAAAATTATTGAAATATGATTTATTTTAATTGTTAAATATTTTCAAAACTTTCGCCTTTAACAAATTTGTTAAAATAAACATTTTTAGAACTTTGAAACATTTGAAGCAATGACTTTTCAAAAAATTTAAAAATAAAGTTTTCGAAATGTAATATTACATTTCAATGAAAATGAAAGTTTCAAATTTTTTGAATATTACTCAAATTTTGAAAATGTATATATATTTTTAAAATAATTTCGTTATTATTTTTTTAAAATATTGTATTTACAATATAAATATTAATTGAATTGAGTATATTTTTTAACTTATATATTTTTTCAAATTAAATCAAGTATGAGCGAAGTTGATGGTGAAATTCCTGCTACACAGACTGTAAATTCTATCGATAAATTCACGACCGATAAGGAAATCTTAATAATAATTGATATAATTAGTTTTTAATGTATACACATAAGTTGATATTTTATTTGAAGTATATTTTGCAGATATTTTCCTATCGAGAAGTTGTATTGTGAATATGCAAAAATTATTGGACGACAAAATGGAATAATAATTGTTACCATTAGATTTGATACAACTATCGGAAAAAAGAGGAAGAGGAGACAAATTAATTTTAAAATGTGAAAGAGGTGAAATATATAAAGTAAAATTTAAATCAATAGTAATTTGTTCTCACAAGAGTAACTATCAATTTAAACTTAGTTGTATACTGTTGAATATTAGCGAGCGTTCGATGTGGAACACATAATCACAATTTAGCGGATACTTTAAATGGTTATTCATATTTGTGACTTTTAAATGAAGAGGAGATAATATTTGTTAACAAGAAAGGATAAGCATGCACTAAGTTCATGAAACCACATTGTTGGACCTAATCTTCAACTATCTGTTCCTCAGCTTCCTCATAGTACATCTATTCAAGCTCCAGAATATTTTGTTCAGGCTCCTGAATATCCTCATCAAGTTCGTGAGACCTGAAATCACGCATACGGCGATGTTGACGAGGTGGACGACCAACCTCATTTATTTGTTGATAAAATGCATCGACTGTAACTCTTTCACCTACATTAAAGACGATAGCGCAAATAATTTATCCGTTTGCGCCTCTTGTCCTAGTCACCATAAACTTAACATATCAATAATTTGTATTCAAAAAATCAATTTGAAAACTGAAAATCGTGTTTCGAATGTTTCAAACTAATCAAAAACTTCAAAAAAAAAATATAACTTGTGCTTTAGAAGTTTCAAAATGCTTGGACAAATTTCTAAACTTTTTAAAGCTTCAAATATGTGAGTGAAAAATAAAATAGAAATTTTTTTTCAACTTTTTATACATAGTAAAAAAGGGTAAATTAAATTGTATTTTTTAAAGAGTATTGGTAGGGTGCCAGGTATAAATAAGGGTGTCTAAGTAGAAAACTTCAATAAATTTCACACGTGAACTTGTGCTATTATTCTCTAAATGCAAAGATCTAAAGTCTTCCACAAATTGAACATGGGAGAGGATAATGTGGATTAATTACAATATACTCAAATGAGGTGCGAGTGAGTAATATAGAGATATAAAAAATACTTCTTTCCTTCTAAAATAATTCTAAAATAATTGAAAGTTTCAATTTTCAATATATTTATTTTTAATTGTACTTTTTAATTAATATTATTTACATCATTTATTATGCATTTATGACATTGATAATGTATCAATAATTAATAAAAATAATTTGATAAAAGTAGTATTTTTTCTTTTTTATTTATACATTTTTTTTATTATATGTCAAATGACTCGATAATTTTGAGAATATAAGAGTATACGATAACGAGAGAAGAACATTTATAATGGTTGAAGCGGTAAAAATGAGAAGAACATTTATAAGTTTTATGATGAAAATTATAATTTGTATTCATATGTTAAAATATATTAAAGGACGAGTTCATCTAATATAAACCTCTAAAAAAAATTCAAAAATGAACCCTTAATTAATTACTATTTTTAATAAAATATCAATTTTCATATTTTATCTTTTTTCCAATTTTTATTTTAATGAAAGTATTTTTTTATTTTTAAATTAAAAATGATAAGGTCCATCTTTAAGTTTTTTCAGAGGTCTATAATAGACAACTCAATATTATAATTGTAATATGAAATATAGATGAATATGAAAATGAGATGGTGATTGTTTTTTAGTTATTTCGTTGTTTAGCTGCCCGTAAACTTTTGGTCATGTGTCAAATCTAAAATATAAACTAAGATTAATGTCACAATCATCAAGTAGTTAACAACAATCTGTCCAAAACGAAAAAGTAGTTAACAACCACAAAAATTATAATTTCATCAAAGGTCCAAGATTCCATTATTATTTAATCATAATGGGTTAATAGGCAAAGTTCATCTCCCCCATTGCCCCAACCCACCCATAGAAAAAAAAAATCAGATAATTATTGTGTTGCCCATATTCACCAAGCCCTTAAGTAATTAAACATTATATATATGTATATACACTGTTATTAGAAGACAATTGCAACCAACAAGGCAAATTGCATCATGCATGCATTTGGATGGTGCATGCTTGCGTGATTGATCTTATCTTTTTATCATATGATGACAAAATATGTTTCTTAATGATATGACACAAAAAATAATCCTAATAATATTAATTCTATAAATGCTAGCTTATGGTGCATACGTATACCCTATAAATTTTTGATTTGAGATACTTTGAATTCTAGCTAGTTGCACCAATTGGTTGGTGATTTTTAATGACCAAGTTCAAGTTATATATATTCATTCATTGTCAAAGAAAAAAGTTACATATATTCATCGTCATATAAGTCATATGAAAAATGGCCATAGCATCATTGTTGGGAATCTATGCCAAACACAAACATTGATGTATATGCACTCCGACCTAGCTAGCTAGCTAGCTATATCCAAGAAAGACAACCTAACTCTACCAACACTCAACATCGATTCGTAACAACTACCACATAGAAAGACAAAGAAATACTGGTATATTTTTTCTTGAAAATTGGATTCCTACTCATACATAGGGAA
>NC_021161.2:45736399-45748917 GCF_000331145.2 Cicer arietinum
GGAAAGAGACATAAAGATGGATAATTAAGGTTGACAATAATTTTTCTCGAGTTGAATTAAATTTGATTAACATAAACTCGTTAAAAATTTGTTTAATTTAAAGTAGTTTGATTTGAATTTAATATAAAAATTTTATTTTAGATTAAATTCGACTTGATTCAAACTACTAAACAATTTAATAAAGTTCGTTAGCTCAAATAACATAATTTAGAAGTCAAAAAAATTAAATCTTTAATTTTTATCTTGGTACTCTAAATGTTGTATTTAAATAAAAATAATTTTCTAATTGAAATATATAAATGTTAATTAGATTTATTCAAAATTCTTATTTTTAACATAAATTAATTATCATTATATTCTAAATAATTATTAATTATATGTTTCTTTTACATAATCCTTAATCCTCACCTAATTAAAATAAACAGTTCAATACCAAAATTTTACTCAAAAAATATATTCAATGTATAGAATTAGTGAATATATATATATATATATATATAAACTCTTTTAGATAGAAAAAATATCACCATTTATAGAATTCTAAACGACAACCACATTAGAACTTCAATAAACTTTCAACATTAACCATGAAAATGGCTTTATTTTGGTTGTTTTTAAATCTAATTTGTCGTTAGAGCTTTTCTTTGGAATCTTGGTGCAACGTTGGTCCCATTAAAATGTACTAAAATTCTCTCATTCATTAAATACTTGCCAAAGTAACATCTAAGTTCGAAAATGAGGTTAAAATGGCACTAGAATGAAAATATAAGACACAATGACAAATTATACATTATAGAGGCTGTTAAAATTAGATAATTTTTTTTTTTTATAATGTTGAACGAAAAATCACTAAAAGTTAAACATTATTGTTTTTAAAAATAGATAGATTAAATTATTTATCTTCTCATCTCTAAATTCCTCCAACTAAATACACTCTAAAAAATCAGATAAGTATAGCTAAGATATTAGCTCTAAATTCTTCCAACAACATACACTCTAAAGAATCAGATAAGTATAGCAAAAATATTAGCTCCAAAGACCATTTGATATTGTAAGTAGGGGTGTTTAAAAAAATTAAAAACTAAATCAAATTGTTGAACTGAACTGAACCGTTTTTGAATTGAATTGATTTATAAAAATTGAAAGCAAACTGTTTTCGAACTGATTTTTTAAAATTAGAATCGAACCGAACCGGTTCTCAGTTCAAAAAACCAAACTGGTTTTCAGTTAAAAAAATAAACCGAACCGGTTTTTAGTTAAAAAAACTAGAATCGAATTCATTTTTTATAAGTAATTAGGGGTAATCATGTAAAATTTGGCCTATATGTACAAAATCGGATGGGTTGGTTCAAATTAATAAATCCAGTTCACCAGTTTATAAAATGGTTCGATTCGGTTTCTTGAATTGAAAAATAGTTCGGTTCGATTTCTTGAACTAAAAAACGGCTCGGTTCAGTTTTCTCAAACTGAAAACTAATTCGTTTCAGTTTTCAAACGGTTCTAATTTAGAACTGAACTTTGCTCATCCCTAATTGTAAGACATAAATTCGAATTGGAATAATCCTCTTTATGATCCACGTTATAGTATATGTGAGTTTCAACACCAAATTCTTTACAAGAAGAAAAATAAGAACTTGCATGCAATTTGCCTTTTTTTTTGTTCCTGTTTTAATTAACATATTATATCCACCCATATTTTTTTACTAAAAATGATTCATTAATTTAATTGATTAAGAATAATACAAATTCAAAATCGCTAAAATTAAAAAAGATAAATTTGTGAAAAAGTCACATTATTTAGGTTAATATAAAACGGCAAAATACCTACAAATTTATAAATATAATAAAATCAAAGTGTCTAAAATAACCATATATTTGTTTCTATAACGTTGACAACGTCAAAGTTATTGATTGAAATTTTATTTGATTCAAAATTAATATGAATCAAACGAACACCGATACAAGACACACAAAAAAGGAGAAATTGCATTTATCTCCCCCTAGATCTCTTTCACACAACTCTCTAGTTTTTAAAATGCAGTTACTTTTTTTAAACTCACTAAAAAATTGTGTATCACATTTTTTTTTGGTTACACATATTTATTTATCATTTATCAAAAATACACTAAAATACACATTTCAATTCAGCCATCAAAAACATATAATCATACATTTTAAATTGCAAATACTAAATATAGGATCGTACCTCTATAAATTATAGTGAAAACTATAATTGTGTTATAATAAATGATAAAATAGATGTAAATGTATAAAACAAAACAAAATTGATAAAGTTTTTTTTTTAAAATATATAAAAATTTAAGTATTTTATAAAATTAGAGAATATATAAAGTGTTATTTAAAAAGAACTATGAAAAGTCAATACAATTTCTCTATAAAAAAAAACAATAACGCCACACTAATTGATGATCACAATATCATATTCTGAAGATAAAATCTAAATATACATAGAAACTATAAAAAAAAATAAAAATCTCTAAACTCATGTACAGTAGATGAAAAAAACGAGAGACAGCTAGATTTTAGAAGCTACTTGGTTATATTAAGTCATTAAAAAATAAGAATTAGCATAATCCCATATTAACTAGGAAATTAACAAATCTCTCTTAAATTTGAAGGTTGGTTTCTGACTGTCAAACACCTGTCAACAGTTAAGTTCGATGTCAGAAATGATGACGGTTGGCCCTTAACTGTAAATCCACGTGGCTGATTCATTGTAATGAACTTGGATGCCTTTGTCCACAGTGGCACAAGACATTGCACCACTCTACACTCTCAATCCCAATATTCATTATCACCTTTATTTTATTCATTATGAACTAAACAATATACTACCCCTTTTAGTCAAACAATTAACTATGCCACAGACCAAAATGTGCTATTCTTAATTTATATTCAAACTTATGTATAGCTGACACTAACCGACAAATCACAATACCGGTTCTGCGGATTCTAACAAGTTTGTTTGATCAAACTTTTAGTAACCATATTATCCCAAACGCAAGTCACATTATTTAATTAATATATCATTCAAAATAAATTAATTGATATCTATATATATTATAGTAAAAAAAATTATATTGACTATATATAAATCAATTTGTTGTTAGAAACATTTAATTTGTTTATTAATCTCTTTTAAAATAATAAATATAAATAATTGTAATGTTGCAGCGTTGCGTAGATTGAAAATAAAGTGTTGTTAAAATAGGAAAAGAATATTGTAGGAAGATAAAATAATGTCCAAGTAGTGGTACTAATACTACTAATATTTGATTTACGATGTGAGACAGTTCAGAATTAGCTAAACCGTTGAGATTCTAAGGAGCCGACCATTTTGGGTTTGAGGAATCACAGCCCACACATACAGAAGTTAAATGCATTATGCTTCTTAATCTTATTTTAATATTATTACAAATTTTAAGTTCTACAAATATCAAATATTATTAAGTGGTAGGTCTTGTTTTGAATTATACTTGAGTTGTGTCAATTAATTATATTAATTATATTAATATTTATTATAAAAAAGTTATTAAAATATTATTTTATTTTTTATGAAAAATTATATAAAACATTTTAATAGACAAATATTATAATTGTCAATATATTTCATATCGTGTGAATAAATAAATTGTATTTCAAATCATAATTAAGATCTAATTCAACTAATAAATATCGATATTGTTATACTAATTTTTTTTTTTCAATTTAAACTTGAGACTACATAGTTGTCTTTAAGTTACGGGTGATGTTTACTACTCTGTCTACAATTACTCCAAAAATATGATCTTCGAAACTATAGACGTTGATGAAGTTAATTCATAATTTTTATAAATTGATATATTTTTTAAATCTAAATTTACTATTATAGACTATGATGTGCAAGATTGTCAAGACCAGAGTTTAAGTAAACTCGTTTTGTTTATATGAACTTGACTCGTAGACTCATGATTTTAGCTTATATTATAATATTATTAAAAACAATGTTAGCATAACTTAACACAATAAATACATTACTAATACAAATTTTCAACTCAATTGAAAGGCAAACTACTAACATGAACAAAATCACTCATAAAAAGGAAAAGCTGAAAATTGATATGAAAATAAAATAAAATACTTTGTTAAAAATTACAAATGAGTTTATCCGACTTTACTCCAATTTATTTGAGTTTGTCAAATTCATCGAAAAATAAATTAAAAAATTGTTAATTTTTTTTTTGAATTTATTTAAGTATATTATAGTTTACCTAAATTTACCGAGATCACTGTAAGTCCAGTTGAATAAACTTGATTTTATATCAAAATTTATCAAAACTCGACTTTAGCTCATAGTTAATTCGAAATTGATACTTAAACTCGTGGTATCGTACGATTCCACGAGTTAACTCATAATTTTAACAACTTTAATGATGTGACATACTAAGTTACTAATTAAATATGTGGCTCTCAATTTTAATCATCTTTCGAATCATGTAAAATTGGTTAATTTGTTTATCAAATTTAAGTATTTAATGAACAAATTAACAGGTAATTAATCAATACACAGTCAAAATTACTAGTAATTTTGTATATTAGATGATCAAATTTGATATACAAATTAATCTTTGATGAGATAATATTAATGCAAAAACAACATAGAAATTAAAAGTCACATATTTAAATAGCATACCACAACATAATTATTAATTGCAAACATTTATAAAAGACTATTTTCACTTAAGTATGATAATTAACTTTTAAGGATGTATGTATCTATTACTTCATAAAAGTTAAGAATTAATTTGAGTACAAACTTACTTATTCATAAATTTTATATAATTCATCTAATAAAATACTATTTTTGTCTTTCAATAAATGTCATTTAAAACTTTTATATACATTAAAAAACATAATAATTAAAAAATAAATAAATAATTTTATCAAATTATCTATTTTAATTATGAGTGAAATTTTTTATTATTAATATAAAATATGATAATATTTAAAAAATTATATATATAATAATCAATAAAAAAATATAAAAAAAATATTGAAGTCACAATGAAAATTATAAATAACATTCATTTCAATAATTTTTTTATTAAAATGATTTGTATTATGAGATAAATAAATATATCTAAACAATTTAAAACACTTGACTACCAAAAAAAAAAAAATCCATTGGTGCCCTGTGTTTTCTGTCGTCACAATGTATGTGACAATCCACCCTATAGGCCCCTAAAAATGTAGGTGCCGCCTCTACTCTCTATTTCTTTTTTCCGTCTTTCTCCATCTATTAAATAACTGTGGTGGTGAAGTCATTTTTTTTCTTGGAATAAAAACTTCTGCATCATTTTTCTCCTTTTTATTTTTTATTTTATCTAAAACCCTAAACATACATGACATTCATAGAAACTAAGAGATAAAATATGTGTGTGCCTTCGACCTTAGTTTTTCAGCGCCACACCACCCTTCGTTTTGTTAGCATATTTATACTTTTTATTTATTAGAAATGAATCATTTGATATAATAAAATGACATTAATATTATTATATTTATATTATTAATTTGAGTGTTATTAATTTATTCGTAGATTTATCTCTATCGATTTTTTGACTTTAAATTGCATTTTTATTTAATTGATAGAAAATCGAAATATTTTCTATTGATTAATATAAATAAATATTATTTACTAAATAAAAAGTAAGAGATAAAAGCTTAAAACTCTATATTATTGAGAATGATAAAAATGATACAAATAAAAAAAAATGAAGTAAGCTTATCTTAAAAAATATAGTAAATGGATTCATAAAACCTATTTATAGACATTCACTAACTACTAACAAATGATTAATAATTGATAGTTTAATATGATTTGAGCTAATAAAGGTGTTGAAGGAGTCAAAAGACTTGAGGTTCAAACTGGAACAGATGAGTAAAATTATAAAATTATTAACTTAACTAATATTTGTTTATAAAAATACTTAATCATATCTTCAACAATAGTCTTATTATATTTATTTAGTAAAAAGTAATATTAGCTTTATTTTTTCTTAAGGAAATGATCTTATTCTTTTTTTAAGATTACAAACTAGATGTATCCAACAAAATATAGGACTACCCAATAGATAGACTAAGAGTGGCAAATGGCAAAACCAATACAACAAGAATTACTGCAACCACTAATTTCAATCTTGGGACTAATTTCAATTAGGTTTAATTGAAATTTTGATTCTTCTACTCATATTTAATTCATAAAATTGACTTTTTTATTTTAAAATTAAATATTTTTAGTATCTATTTCAGATTTTTTAATTTAAAAACTATAATATGATATATTTTAAACGGAATCATGTGATACACTTATACTAAATGATTAATATATATGAAATTGCAATAAAATCTTCTAAATTTTTTAATTATAACTTTTAAATTTATTTATTTTTATAATATAATTAACAATATATAAATAATTAATGGATCTAGATGGTTCTACACCATAAAATTGTATGCACATCATTTAAAATATATTTAATTACTATTTTTTAGTTAGAAAATCTGAAAGATCGACCAAATCTATCAGATTTTAAAATAGATGAACTAATTTAGTGAATTGATAAAAATAGAAGGACAAAAACTACAATTACAATTTTTAATTATTAAGTGTTCAATGTCTTCAAGTATTCATTATGTTAATATTTCACCCGTCTCAAAATATAAACAAAAAATTTAAATACATTTACTTTTTTTACTTACATTTTATAAGAGAAGGAGTATTATATTAAGATTTAATCCACACAATATTATTGTACTCAAACTATCAATTAATTATAATTATCAAAATATTTAAAACATGTATTTAATTTTAATCATAACATATGAAACGTCACACAGTATAATTTATTGGAAGTATACTTCTTTACACTAAATATATATAAAAAGTAGTATCATTTAAATTAGCATAAAATAGTGAACATTTGATATTCATTATTAATTTATTATACATATTAAATTAAAATATATTAAAAAATAAATATATTGTAATACTATTTTTTCTTTGTCAAATGTTGAAACTTCAAAGAAACACCAATTGCCTGGCCTCTGTGAAGACCAAAAGAATATGTGCGTGTGTGTGAATACTACATCTATTATATTATTTATATATTCTTATTAATTTAATTAGAATATTAAGAATGGGTTGTCATAATCAAAATGCATAACTTATTATAAATGAAGGACTAATATTTTTTGTGATTAAGATGATTAAATAAAAACCATTTGGCATAGAAAAAGACATGGATTGAAGTGATATTTTGGAATAGGGAAAATAAAAAAAAGTGGCTGAATAATAAGACAAATCAGATCAGATTTTGCATTGTGTCCTTCAAGGAAGACCACCCACAAGACAAGAGGACTTGTGATACTCCTGCGATTTTAAGTAAAAATCTTGAAGATCCTTAATAATCTCCAAATATATATATCACATCTTTTATTATTACTTGAATTTGAAATTTGGAGATTCTTAGTAATCTTTCCTTGTATCCCTCATTTTTGGGAATTTTATATATAACTTTCCCTTGATAGCCCAAACAATATCTCTGTGGCGAATGTTCATTCTGCCTTCCCTATATTATCCACGGCGAGACAATCCCACGTGTCTATGATTTTCCCTTGCCAACAACATCCTTCCTATTCCAAATGCTAATTAAAACCCTTTCATCACTATCATCGTATAGCTAATTTTTGTATCTTTGTTAACTTGATTAATGGGCGGGTAAATTTAAATTTAATTAATAAATCTTAATATTATTAAATTTTATATCATATTTTGAGTTTAAAATTTTAGAATTTTAGAATTTTATAATTGTATATAATATTTTTTAAACAAAATAAAAAACAAAGCTTGATTTTAGTGGATGACAAATTTATAAATACTTAGTATAATTATTACTTAGTTAGCAAATTCTTTTATAGGGTTAGTCGTAATTTTGATATATTTATTTTTATCAATTTAAGAATTTGATCATTTTATTTTAAAATCCGACTATTTTGATATCTGATTTTAATTTTTCAACTAAAAATTAATAAAATAATATATTTTAAATAATATGACATACAATCTTATGATAAAGAATCATCTAGACATATTAAATATTTATATGTTATTAGTTAAATTATAAAAATAAATAATTTACGAAGATGAAACTGATATTTTTATACGATTTTATTGCAATTTTATAAGTGTTAATTATTCTAGATCGCTATGTCGATTTTATAGATATCAAATGTAATGTTATTTAAAATTTATCACATCGTTATTTTTTAATTAAATAATTAAAACGAGAGATCAAAACTGTCGAATTTTTAAATAAAATCTTATTTTTGCGAATTGATGAAAATAAGATAACTAAATTTACTCTTAAACAGTATTTATAAGAATTTAAGTATTTCACTTCACTTAATGAACTCTTAAATAAATAACTTTTTGATGTCCAATTTGTGTTTTGTTAGTTCTTTGTTTTTGTATATTTTTATTCTTCACGCGATTGTTAAAAAAACTTTTAATTAAGTAAGTAATTTCTTATAGTATTACTTTAACCAAGTTCAACACTCATATGCCTATATCTTACATAAAAGTTGAGGAAGGGAACATGTTATACTCATATGTAATTCTATCCTATTTAATATCACAATTTGTATTAGATTTGAAGAGAAAAAAAAAATCATTTCCCAACGGTAAAACAAAGATTAATCCTATTTAAGATGGGATAGATTTTCTCAAAGTACAATTTAAATAAATTTACAGATGATCTGATCATTCAAATAGGATTATGATATAAAAGTGAATATTTTATTTATAAAAGTATGGCTACAAATAAAATATGTACCAAACAAGATTCCTAAATTATGTTAGTTCAAATAAAATTGGATCTGAATTTTATAAGCAAGGGTCTTAGGTTCAACTCACTAAAATTTACAAAAGATGTTGGGCTGAATTCTCCATTAGAAATTAGTCTCTAATAACAAAATTTACTTTGCACCAATAATATTAAAAAATGGTTAATTTTTTTTATTACTTTGCACAAATAAAGACTGAAAAATGTTCCTTCAAAATATAATAAAGATTAAAAAATATTTGGTAGAGATAAGAAATAAATAATAAAAAATTGATATGATAAAAGAGTGAAATAAAAATAAATTGAAACATAAATATAAAGATTAGTGAACATTATTTTAACCCAAAAATGGTTAAAAGTTGGAACAGATTATAGTCATCTTTAACACGTGACTAATTTTTGACCATGCCAATTCTTTACATCTAACTTATCTATAAGTCTAAATTGGAAGATTAATTTACCATCTCCTACTTTTGTCTGTTCTGAAAATTTTGATATCCCAATTAAAGAAAGGAACAACCGCCAATCCACTTCACTAGTTGATTAAAACATGAGATGAGTATTAAATCCTCCCAAATTAAGGCAAAGATAAAAAAAAGGAAATAATAAATAAATAAATAAATAATGCAAGCACCTAGCACATAATGAAATGCATGTATCCAGACACCTTCCAATCTTATATAAACCAAACACTCCTACCCTCTTTTCCCCATCCCACCTCACTCCACTTGCCAATTACACACATTAAAGAGAAGTTATTGAGAGAGACAAGAAATATCTTTTATCCAAAAAAACACCAACCAAACAATGCCTTCTTCTGCTCCAACTTTGCTCTCAAAATGTACAATTTTCCCAAACACAAAATCAACTATTGGAAACCTTAAACTCTCTGTTTCAGACCTTCCTATGCTTTCTTGTCACTACATCCAAAAAGGTTGTCTCTTCACTCAACCTTCTATTCCTTTCCATAATTTAATCCGTAACTTAAAATCCGCTCTCGCTCGCACTCTCTCTCTTTTTCCACCACTCGCCGGCCGTTTAACCACCGATTCCGACGGTTACGTTTACTTAACCTGCAACGACGCCGGTGTCGATTTCATCCATGCCACTGCCACCGGATTCTATATCCGTGATCTCTTATCAACCACCGACGTTCATGAATCGTTCAAAGAATTCTTCGCTTTTGACAGAAAAGTTAGTTACACTGGTCACTTCTCTCCGATTTTGGCTGTTCAGGTAACTGAGCTCGCTGACGGCGTTTTCATCGGCTGCGCCGTTAATCACGCCGTCACTGACGGAACTTCCTTCTGGAATTTCTTCAATACATTCGCGCAAGAATGCAGAGGAGCGAACAAATGTCTCCGGAATGTTCCAAATTTCCGCCGTGACTCTGTTTTAATCTCCGACGCCGTTCTACGTTTGGAGAAAGGAGGTCCGGTGGTTACGTTCAACGCCGACGCGCCGTTTCGTGAGAGAATCTTTAGCTTCAGTCGCGAAGCGATTCAGAAACTGAAAGCTAAAGTTAATAACCGACGGTGGACGGAAAATAACAGCACCGTCGAGTTGATGCAGAAGCATATCAACGACCGTTATAACAATAACAATAACAACCAGAAAGAAAATGGGAAGGTAGCGACGTTAATTGATAACTGGTTCAAAAGCAATGTTCATTCTAAACAGCAAACGATTTCTGTTACAGAAACCGAAACGAATGAGATTTCGTCGTTTCAATCGTTATGCGCGTTGCTATGGCGTGCGGTGACACGCGCGAGGAAATTTCCCGCTTCGAAAACGACAACGTTTAGAATGGCTGTTAATTGCCGTCACAGAATAGAACCGAAAATGGAAACGTATTATTTCGGAAACGCGATTCAGAGTGTGCCTACTTATGCTTCAGCAGGGGATGTAATGTCCAGGGATTTACGGTGGTGTGCGGAGCAGTTGAATAAAAACGTGAAGGCGCATGATAACGGTATGGTGAGGTTGTTCGTAGAGGATTGGGAAAAGAATCCTAGGTGTTTTCCTTTGGGGAATCCTGATGGTGGTTCTATAACTATGGGTAGTTCTCCTCGGTTTCCAATGTATGATAACGATTTTGGTTGGGGGAAGCCATTGGCTGTTAGGAGTGGAAAGGCGAATAAATTTGACGGTAAGATTTCGGCGTTTCCTGGTAGAGATGGAACTGGGACCGTTGATTTGGAGGTTGTTTTGGCGCCTGAAACTATGGCAGGCCTTGAAGCTGATCCAGAGTTTATGCTATACGCTTCGAGGCAGTTATGACACGTGTTCCTAAAAAAAAACTAACTTCTTTATCACGTGACGATGATGTCATTGTGGTCACGTTCCAATGAGATGGTTACGAGTGTCATGAATATTTGAGACTGTGGGCTTGATTGTGACATATTGTTAATTATTATTAGTGTTTCTATATGCTTTTAATTTTATTATGTTCTTGTTGTTGATGTTTTTCCTGTTTCAACTTAACAATTGATTTCCTCTTATCTTGGATCAACTTTCTTTAAACTTTTTGCCTTTTAGTATCCTGATTTTTTCTCTCTCTCATTTTGATGGATAACTACAATCCACGAAGAAAAGACAAATAATTTTAAATTCAGGATTCGATTAAAAAATAGTAGTATACCCACTTTATTTTATGTCTTTAATAAATGATATGATTTGTTCTTTTCCATTGTTACCATTCTTTTCAGTATATGAAGACGGACGATTTTGTAAGAAAAATGATAGGCTAATTATATTATTTTGCACTCAAAATTGGTATTTTTAAATAATTATTCTTTTAAGAGGTGTGTTCATTTTAAATAAAATGCATGAGTCAGAAAGTAGTAATTATGGTTAAAGAATAATATTTTCACAAAATAACAAGAGTTTAATTTTAGATTGATAGAGTTGTAAGCGACTTGATGCTATATATTCTTTAATGAAGATTAATTACGGTTAAATTGCGATGCATAAATCATAATGCACACCTATATATAATAAAGAAAAATATTATACACAAATCGTATAAAATAATTTTATATTATTGATTATATGATTATATCATATGATTTTTGGTGTGTATCTGTTAAACTTATATAATAATAAAAAAATAATTTAATTTTGATATAAAATTAAATAATCAAAAATAAAAATAAATATTTTTTATTATTTAGGATTATAATTAATTAATATTATTAAAAAAATCAAATATAGTGCATACTAGCAAGTTAACCAAAATAAATTGAAATCATAAAGTAGTTTGTAGAAATCAAAATGATAAAAAAGAAATCATATGCTCAACTCTATGATAAGTATGAGATGTGATGTAATTATATTTAAACATAAATGTTTGTTGAAATCTAAAATTTAATTCAATATTAATCTAAAAATAATTAAATCATAAAATGCTTATAAATAAAATTTGTAGTTTAAAATACTTTTTAAGTTTATCTTCATGTATTATTTATTTTATAATATAATTCCTTTTCCCCAAAAAAAGAGACAAGAGCAAATTATCATACTCTTGACAAATTGATATATATATATATATATATATATATATATATATATATATATATATATATAATAAAAAATTTTATATCTAATATATAAAAAAAA
>NC_021161.2:45749012-45791412 GCF_000331145.2 Cicer arietinum
GAAAAATCTCACTCTTGAGACATATATATATATATATATATATATATATATATATATATATATATATATATATTATCAGAAATTTTATTGCTAATTTATAATAAATTGAACTAGAGAATTTAAAAATATTTTTTATAGTTATATTTTTTATTTATATTTAAATAGATTATTTATGTAAAATTAAGTTTACATAAAATATATAAACTGATTTCATATAATTTATTTAAATGTATTGAAAAGAAAGAGTATATCTAATAAAAAGATTCAAAAATTGGAAACGGGGACGGTTAAACATATTCCCTTAACACTCTTTTTGGCAAAAACACATGTTATTATCCATTAATTCTTTGAAAGACTCGTGTTGAATTGTCTATTTTTTCATACACTTTTATTTTGATTCTGCTCACCTTACCGCTTGATGATATCTACAGGATGTCATATCAGACCTTTATGCATGATTAATTTCAACCAAATTCAGATGTACAAAGTTTCGGAGCAGAGAACTAGTTGTTCCACTTGCCTTGAAAATTTTAGACATAGATGTCACAATTGAATTTCATTTCGTTGACTTTCATTTTTCCAAATTTATTAGTAAATATATCAATTATTAAATTGAGATGTGTCATCGTGTAAGGATTTTATATATCAATTATTTAATTTAGATGTGTCATCAAATTAGGATTTTATATTGCCTCACTTTATATTCTTTGTTTATGTTTTATGTAATAAATACAAAATATGATAACTATAAAAATATTGATATTTAGATATTAGGATTTTATATCGCCTCCCTTTATATTCTTGTTTATGTTTTATGTAATAAATATAAATTATGATAACTATACAAATATTGATATATAGATATTAAGATTTTATATCGCCTCACTTTATATTCTTGTTTATGTTTTATTAATAAATACAAATTATGATAATTATAAAAATATTATATATGGATGTTTGAGTTTGAATATATGTATTTTTACTTATTTATATTTTATATATATATATATATATATATGACTTTAGTTATTCTATTATTCAATCAAAAATAAATAAATTATGTTTATATGGGACTTTATTTTAGACTTTAATGTTGTATTAAATTTTCAAATTGATTCATTCTTATCAAATTGTCTATGAGATAAGAAATGTTTTTCGTTATAAATATCATTTAAATTTTTTTCATACAAATTATCTCTCAATATAACAATTTGAGATAAAAAATATTATTGAATCACTAGTGATGCCGTGATGCCGTCTTAATTAATGTTGTAATGAATTTATATTAATATTAATATGTGCATTTAATATATTAAAATTTTATCACAAAAACTACACTACTATGCTAGACCAATAGAAGACAACTTTAGTTGATGGTTTATTGTTATCCCAAAAACAACTAGCTTAGTAATCAACATATATTTCTTTTCGACATTGCATAAAAAAAATTATGTAATTATTATTTCTTTTACAATTCTTTTAGGGTGTGTTTTAAAATTTAGAGGAGAGAGAATAACTTTGAAAAATAGAAAGAATGAAGTAGAAAAAATAGAAAATTTTAAAAGAAGAAGACTTTTTATTTTTATTTTTCTTCGTAATACAAAACTTTCTTACATTAGAGGACGATACAAAATTACATAATCAGTTCGGTTTTTAATTTTTGTTTCTTGTTCTTACCTTGCCATCTAGCGCACCCCTAGTGCGACTGGACACACCTCAAATCGTTAAAGTTTGAGTTATGAGTGTTCAAAAAAACCAAAAATTGAACCAAACTGTAGAACTGAACCGAACCGAACTATTTTTTAGAACCGGACTGTTTTTTAAACTGATTTTTTTAAAATTAGAACCGAAACGAACCAGTTTTTAGTTTGAAAAAACTGAACCGAACCGGTTTTTAATTTGAAAAAACTAGAACCGAATTTGTTTTTTTTAGAAGTAATTAGGGGTAATTATGTAAAAATTGGTTTACAAACCAGTTTAGTTCGGTTCAAAAATAAACCAGTTCATCGGTTTAAAAATTAATTCGGTTCATTTTTTTGAACCGAAAATTAGTTCAGTTAGATTTTTTAAACTGAAAATTAGTTCGATTCAGTTTTCAAATGATTCTAGTTCAGAAGTGAACTTTGTCTACCCTTAATTTGAGTGGTTCAATATCTTTTTTATCTTAAATTCTAATTTTAAAATTTATAAATTATTAAATCTTTATAATTAAATATCTGGAAAAAATGATGACATATTTTTTATTCTTATTTTAAAATTAGAACTTTAGAGAATGAAAAAGTTGTGTTTTTCTTAGTTGTCCTACTTATTGTTATCCTTTTTGTTTTTATTTTTGAAAGCAACACTTGTTACTCTTTGACCTCTCGAATATGTGAAGAAGAACAAAATATTTGAATTATTTTTCATGAAAATATTTTTTTATCAAAAATTATTCGTTCATCTTCTCCTTTTAAAAAATTTATCTTTTGTTGAGTTGATTGTTAAATGAGATATTATTATACAAAAATATATCGATCGCAACAAATATAATAAAATTCATTATCATTATCTTAGTCATAAAATATAAGAAGAATTAATTAATATGTATAAAAAAATAAAAAAAATAATTAATATCAGATCAAATATAATAAAATTTATTATCATTAAATAATTTTAAAAAATAAAACCTATATAAAAAAATAAAACACCAAATATAACTTCGCTTGTCCATTCTATAATTTTACTGATGATGCCGACATATATAGTATATTATCTGTAGGAAACATTAGGTTAATTTGGAGGTATCCCATAAAATGTGCTATCTATTCATGCAATGAACCGCGTGGGTTCATGGAATGAATTAATGGTCTATGCAGTGCATCACTTTGATTGGCATTTGTGCTATTCAGCCAATGCAGCTTTCAATTCTGAATCACAAATTTAAACCCCAAACGTATCTGCAAACAATGTGCTACATTAATGATTCCACATTAGAATTTCTACATCTAAGGTCGTACACAATATATTGTATTGGTCAATCGCATGGCCAAGCTTCACCAACTTTAATCCAAAAGACTAGTACTTGCTCAATAACTTTAAATTCTAAATAAAAGAAGAAGAAAACAATTTGTGGTGAGAAATGTCTAGTGAATATTTATTTTAATTTTTTGGTACATGTCTAGTGAATGTTTGTAGTTGTAGTTATTTGCTATCAAAAAAATGAATTAATACCTTAATTTTTATAGGTTATATGGATGAATGATTAGAGGGAAAGCAAAATTAAGGAAATTTAATAGTTTAATATAGTGGTAAAAATACAGACATTAGATTTACATGTTGATACAATGGTTTAATTCCAAAATAGTTTATCTTTTATGTGGAAATTCATTGTATGGTTTAGCTTTAATTGAAATTTTTTAAAGTAGTTTAGCGTCGTATGATTTTTTTTTTGAAGGGATTTAGTTTTAAGTAAAAGATCTTTAGAGTAGTTTAATTTCTAGTGAAAATTATTGAAGTAATTTAACTTCAAGTGAAATATACTTTTTTTTTTATGTAAAATATGATAGTTCAAATATTAAAACTATGATTAGTAATATAAACAATAAAAGTAGTAGATATATCATTTTCAATCAATATAAAGGTTGATTTAACTTTAAATAGAAACTCTTTATTTAATTTAATTTCAAGTAAAAATTCTTGAGTAAAATAAATTCTTTATGATGAAATATAATAGTTTTTTAACTATGATTGTTGGTGCACACAATACAATCAAAATATATGTTATTTACAATTAAAATATAAATGATTAAAGTTGATTGAAATAATAAATATCAAAACAGTTTCACAGTATTTAATATTGTAAATAAATGAAAAGAGAGACCATATATATATATATGATGCAACCTTTGGATTGACTTTATCTAGAAGTTGTTCTACTATCGAGGACGTCATCTTATCTTTTGTCTTCTCGGCCTTGTGCTAAGGTGTCAAATTTGTATGCTAGTTCGCATATTTAGGATTTCATTCCAACCTCTATTACCAATTTGAGACTGAAAGAAATGCAATGAGTTAACTTGAGTTAAAAAATCTAAACAAAAGGGGTTGGAAAGCTTAAGAGGTTGGAGCTAAAAGAATTTGAGGAATTAAGGGTCCGTTTTAAGAGACATGATATGATAGAAATAGGAGCATGATAAAGACAAGATAAGATATGGACATGATAATAAATTATTTTGTCATGTGTTTGATGTGCACATGATAACAAACTTGATAATATTAGCTTATTATATTTAGTGTTTGACACACAACATATAATCAAAATGATATGATTTATATTGTGATAAAATGACAAAATTATCCTTATAATCTATTTAATTTTTTTTCTTTCAAAATAATATTCATATTTTTTTTATAAACATCAATCAAAGTTTATTACTTGTAACTATATACAAAAACAATTAACATAAAACTCAAACATCAAAGATGATACAGAAAAGAAGGACAAATATGCACACACACAAAAAAAAATCGGAAATCCTCCGAATCAAAGTTTATTTTTTCAAGCTTTGAATATGAACACAATCATAACTTTTGTCCCGTTGTAAAATAAAATAAATCAGAAAACAACTAAAAACATAATGACAAATATGAAAAGAGAAAATCAACCCAACGTCAACAATCATAAAATCAACTTAATATCAACAACAGAAAACAATCATAAAATTAGAGAAAATCAAAAAATTATTTCATTAACACAATAAGAAAATTAAAGAAAATTAGGGCAAATATGAAAAGAGGAAAAACAGTGAAAAACGGTACCTTGGGAGAGCGCAACAATGGAGATGAGCACGACGGTGACGGTGGCGGTGGAGAGGGAGACGAGAGCGACAATGCTGAGGAGATGGGGAAGAGAGCACCGTGGAGAGGGTGGGAAGAGGAAAATGGAGACAAGTTGAGAGTGGAGAATATGGATTATTTTAACCTAACTTAAAATCAGGATTAAAAAATAAGACTGAAACGTGATATGTGTAAAATTCTTGAGTATCGTATCATATTGATTAGTGCATCAAACAAAAGAATATAGTGAAATAGGATAAGTGTATGATATTCTATCTCATTATTCTGACCATCAAACGGACCCATAAAGGATTAAGGTGTAAATTCTAATTAAAAAAAAATACTAAATACAATTTATTTGTAGTTTTGACTTGTAAATTTAAAAATAAATAAATTTATATAAATAAAAACTAAATTATCTTTAATTATTATTTTTCATAACCACATTTTTTTTAAATTCTTGAAATCTTTATTGTCTCTTATGATTAGTAGTGGATGTATCTAGTTTTCATGTCAAATTATCTTTGAAAATAAATTATGCTTTTGATTTTCTAAAGGATGGTGAGATAAATGATGATATCTAGTCATCACATTATCAATATTTTAATATTATTCTTAAAATTGTATAATATAATATAACGAAAATTTTCCTTTGTTAATATTTATAGAGACTATAAGAACATTAAATTAACAATATTATAGATGAATTTAAAATTAACTAATTAGTATTATTAGATGCAGTGTGAAAATATTTTCAAATATTGAGATAAGTTGATTAAGATTTTACTATTCTAAAAATTATTTCAAAGTTTATAAAATTATTTTAGAATGTCGATTATATTGATAATTAAATTAATACAAAATTACGGTTTTAGACTCCAATTTAAATATTAATTGAGAAAAAAGTGTAAACATATTTATTAACATACTTTTACCTTCCTGAAAACAAAACATAAATGTTAGTCATTTAATGGGATTAAATTTGGTCTTTAAAAGAATTAACACTCGTTATTGTTGCAAAGAGAAAGAACTTCAAGTTTTGATGTTATAGAGAAATAGCTTTTACTCTCCCACTAAAGATGTTGTATATAAAAAAATTGTGTGAGAAGTTTAGAGACCAATAATCTATTTATAGATATTCTATCATTAATAATGAGTTGAATATTAATTGTCACTATCATAATGTATATGAAAGTTATGACATTTCATATAGATAACTTATGAGTCATTACCATTAAAATCAAATTATAAAATACTCGAAATTGAAATTGGTTAAACCAAAGAACCAACAAGGAAGAGGTAAATATGGCTCTAATACCAAATGTAAACATATTTACTAACATATCTCTGTTTTTCTAAAAAAGAACCATCAATGTTAGTCAACTTATGAAATTAAATTTTTGACCCTTAAAATAATTACCTCTAGCTATTGTTAGTTTTTATGTTAGTGGTTTTTTCTAGCTTTTATTCTCTCACTATAGAAAAATTGAGTGAGAAATATAGGAATCAATAACCTATTTATAGACATTCTACCATTCAAA
Organism: Cicer arietinum; assembly: GCF_000331145.2. Lineage (NCBI taxonomy): Eukaryota > Viridiplantae > Streptophyta > Magnoliopsida > Fabales > Fabaceae > Cicer > Cicer arietinum. The sequence goes on from NC_021161.2 coordinate 45,755,366, forward strand.
ATGCATTGAATATCGATTGCCACCGTCATAATATACATGAAAACTATGACATTTCATATTCATAACTTATGAGTCATTACCATTGTGCTATTACATTTCATATCCACAATTTATGAACCACCATGAAGTGAAATTTTCAATAGTTTGGATCACTTATTATAATTTTTATGATGGAATTATTATACAAAGTTTTAATTATATGTTACATTCTTATAACACACAAATTTTGAAACAACTAATTATATAGTGAATAGGCAAATTGGTCCACTAATTTGTAAGATTTGATGAAATAATTTCTTTAATTTTGAGAATTAACAGATACATCTCCCAAGTTTTATAAAATTTCAGTCAAAATTGTCTCCATGTCAACTTTTATTGTTAAAGATTATAATTTAGATGTCAATTGAATTTGTGGCATCCGCGTGATGATTTCATGTTAATGATATCACAACATGAGCTATTGTTTTATCAAATTTAGGTCTTTCATGAAGTAAATTTCTAATAATTAGTTCATGCACAATTATAATTATCGACAATTCTGTCTGTGATATGACAATTTCATTGGCAAATTTGATTATGACGAGATGAAATTGATGTGAGATAAACGTGAAAAAACCACATTGACTAGTTAGTGAAAAATTAATTCATGAAAGACCTAAATTTCGTAGATAATTAAATTCATCCATGTTGTGATAGTATTTATGTGGAATCAACTTGAAGAAGAATTTGGATTTGTTGCGGTCTCACTCACACAATCATTGTGTGACCGTTTGATTAAGATCGACCCAAATCTCAAACAAATTTTGATTTTATTTAAAAATTCTAAAATTACCGAATTTAATATCTAGAGAATTCAATCCTAATTAGACCATCATACAATAAAAAAAAAATGACACAACCACTATTGTAACTAATATTTTATAATTTTAATAATATATTTGTCTATTTACGAAATTAAGAATTAATTTAACCCAAACTCTCAATTTCAAGGTCATTTTGTCTATTGAATCATTTTAAAAAAAACTTAAACTTTCGAAGTTCAGATAGTTAGCTTAATTGACATTGATAATCGTGTTGTTACGGTACAAGATGTGTGAATTTGGAAAAATTCCAGCCACAACGGTGAAGGAGAGTTCAATAACATCTAACGATCTCTTGTTTCTTTCAGTTTGACTTCAATCAACTACCACTTTCTACTATTTTAAGGTTTTGCACCACTTTATGTTTCTTCCCCTTTTGACTCTTCAAGTTTAAAGTCTTTCACCTTTTGAAGCTCAAACTTTGAGAAATTAATATTTACAATAGCAACGATTTCATCTAGTGGAAAAATTGGGTTCAATCAAAATGAGGAAAAGTGTAATCTTGAAGCATTCGATCGCTCTTGTAACCATTCTAGTCACCATTTGCTGCATTTTCATCGTAATGGTAACTTTTTACAATCTTCCAGAAGCTAAAAACAAGAGTAATGAGAAAATGGGGTTTGACCCAATTACCAGATCTAGAAAAAATTCCTTGCAAGATTTCAAATTGGGAAAGTTTGGTGAAATGATGGTTGAAATGTTACCTCAAGATCTTGCTTTTACAATTTTTGTTCCTTCTGAGGAAGCTTTTAAGCGTGATCTGCGTTTGAGTTTGAATGATAGTTTGAAACAAGACAAGTTTAATGATACATATGCAATTGTGAGTCGTGTGTTGGGTTTCTCTGCTGTTCCTCGTACAATTTGTTCTGTTGATTTGAGGTTTGGTGAGGTTGTGTCTTATGATTCTTTGTCTGGGTTTCCATTGTATGTTTCAAAAGATGTTGGTGGAATCGTGGTTGTTAATAGGATTCGTAGTGAAATTGTAGATGTTAGAAAAAGGGAGATTGTTGTTCATGTTTTGGATGGGGTTATTATGGATGCTGATTTTGAACAATCGGTTCTATATGAGGAAACTGAGGAAGATTGATTGTATTCAAATTTTTTTTTATTGACGAATGTTAGTATGTTAAATTATGTTAGTTTTTGGGATGCATTCTGGATGTCCTGTTTAAAACTCTTTCAACTGAGTTTAGTCTTAATACTTCACACTTGCACATACAAGAGGTAAATGTAAAAGCAAAAGGTTTTCATTTTCTACTTGAATATGTGGAAATTTATTTAGTTAATGGCATGGACAATAAGTGTTGTTTACCTGTTCAATCCATGCGTAGTTCTTAAATATGCATTACTAAATTTGATGTTTTTCAGTTCATGTTACATCCATAAGGCTTCTTAATAAATACTCATTCCATTTCATTTTTTTTAACCCATCATAGACGTCTCAAGATATTTCTACAATTTAAGTTTTTTAGACGTGATTGATATGGGACTAATTCTTGAATTGGTAGTGAGACATCCGGTTATTTCACTTGAGATTAGAGTATTAGACTGCCTCCCAAATGGACAATTCCAATAATCAAACTCTTCTAGGAACATATTGATTATTCCATGAATTAAGGCATTGTTTGGTTTGGCGGTAGCACACAGTTTCTTGTGTTCCAATCTAAATGTACAATGAAAGTTAAGCAGCTAGAAATTGCAGTGGGCAGTGAAATGATCATATAACACAGCCTAATACCATGTTCACAGTTGCAAATCAAGAGCTGATGAATTAACAACATGCTCATAGTTTTCATGAAACAGGTTAAAATGACATTAGTTTAACTTTTATAGTTCTAGTAATAAAGCTTTCCAATTTTTTTTTATAAAGATTCCCACTGATGTTAACAACCAAATTATATGGGATACACATAGCTAATAGCTAATAAAGTACAAAACATGATTTTTGAAACAAATCAAGGATCATCATGATCATTGAGAGGAGAATTTTGGAAGGCAGTTTAATTTAGTTACAAAATTAAACAAATTATAAAAATATTTTTAATAATGAAAAAAGTGGTCAAAATATTTATGATCATATATCATGTTATCTTTTTAATTTTAAAAATTCTTAAATATATATTAAAATATAAACTTTTTTATCTTAAACCGTCGCTCCCAAACACCTACAAATATTTCAAAATCCAGCAACCACACCTACATGAACATTCATATATAACAAGAAGACATTGTTAAAGTGGCGTGTATGAACTAGAGTAAAAATAGATCTGCTAAGAACCTCCCAAATTACAAAAGTGAGTTTTATACCAGTACAAATACCAATAGTTACTTTTCTATTCAAATATTAAAAATTTGTATGGAATTGTGAACGAAGTCATGTTTAGAGCTATCATCAGTTCAGTAGATGCAAGGGATCAGCAAACAAATGGAAATAAAGATCGATTCTGCTGTCATGATTAATTTGTTACAATGGTTAAAAAAAATGTATTTCTCTTTAATTAACAGTTGTGATTGCTAATGAAGCTACCAGATAATAAAAAACAAAAGGAGCAATAAAATCAAAATACATAATAAATAAACCACGAGCTGAAGCAATAATATTGCAAGGGTTAAAAGAGATCATTGTGCCATATTACATGTATTTCATTAACCCATGCAGGAATGCTGCTCAAGAGTGACAGAAAGGAAGGTGTCGTTGTTTTGGTCCATGTATTGCTTGTACTACATAACTGTACCTTTAGAACTCCAACTCTCCAAGTATCAAAATCCTCTCAAATTTCAATTTCCTGCTGTGCTTGGTACACTTGGTACAGGCACTGATTTTGAGTCTTCTTCCCTTTCATGTTCTTTGTTGAGCATCTGAAATGATAGTTCACATGTTAAGAAACATAAATCACATTAATGATTTCAAATGTTTCACTTCACAAGCGTATCTCATCTAACAAAGGCCTGATACTAAACAAATCAACCCATATTACTTAACTGAAGCTCAAGATACAGAGCACGGTAAAACCCTAAAGGAGAACTAAAATGATTTTTACTTTTAACATTTCTTAAATTGTTCTTGTAACGATGTTAAAACATACCCTAGATATAAATCCAAAATCAGCAGACAACAATAACAAATACTAGCAGCATGATTCGGTAGTGTAATCTCACCTTGTTGTTAATCAAGTTGTGGAGAGCAATTACACTTCTAATGAGAGACGATAGGTATATTACTAGCATCATATCATTTGTTTTCACTGCAAAATGACAACAAGGGTCAACAATCCAGAAAGAAAATTGCAAACATTCATACTTAGCATTAACTCAAATTCTTAACCTGCAAAAGCCTTGATCAAATCAGTGACATTAAGATTTGGCAGCAGGTTGAATACGTCCTATCAAAATAAAACAAGACATGGTAAAACACAATAAAGGAGTAAACTCACAAAAAAAATCTAAAGATAGCAAAAATCTGATAATTTCAAGTAATTAGTACTTCAAGTGACTGATTTTAAAATCCAGTTTCGAATTAAAGTAAACTAAGTGTAGTTGATAAGCAAAAGATATATCAACCTAAATTCCTGGAAAATTTGATAACAGCCAGAGAATCAGCAGTTACGAAGATTATCAAACCAACCTGCAAATGGTAGAGGATCTCATGGTTTAGAGGAAGCTTTCCATCAATGACAAGGTCAAGGTAACTTCTTATTTCTTTGAGTCTTGCATCCAAACCTTTCAAGGCCGTGAGTTTTGCACTTACCTACATGACAGATAACGTTGTCGGCATTTACCCTTGTGCCAAAAAAGAATCATCTAGCCTACTCATCTAAAAAGATATCGCTAGGGGGGCAGGACAACAAAACCAACTAAAAAGGATTCAACGCATAAGAAGTGTGAACAAGCGGTACCTCTGTTGCAAGAGTGCTAATGGTTGTATCCTTCACATCTCTGAGCAAGTGTTCCACTCCTGCACAAGGGAAAGAAGAACATAAACTTATACCGGATAAATTGCTCAGACTATCAAAAACCATGTGGATAGGATTCAACGAGATTGGTATGGAACAAAAAAAAAAGACAATGAAAATGCAGTAGCTCTGCATTCCATGGCATACCTATTTCCTCAACTTCATGAGCAGCAATTTCAGATTGCACATGAACAAAGACCTTTTGGCTTTTCTGAGTGGCATTCTACATTCAAAACAAACCATCCGTCAGTACCTACTTCTAATGATTAAGTTTTATTGAAACACTACCTCCTATCACATGAAGCAGAATGATTATCACAACACACAACATAAATAAAATCAGAAGTACAAATTTTTAAAGAAAGATAAAAGGTACTTCATTCCAACCTCTTTAACTTCTTCAACAGCATAATAAGCTTTTGTAGGAATTCCCAACTCCTTAGGTTCGACATCAATTATAACCAAAACAGGATTTGGAACATAGCTGCAACAATCCATAAATTGAGATGAACATTAATAAGACATATACTAAGATTAACTCTTAGTTACGAGAAGATGTCACACCCATGTACTTAATTGCTCATTTGCATACAACTCACTCAAACTAATAGCCATAAAAAGGAAAATTCACTGAAACTCCATCACTCAAAAGCAATAAAAACAACTTTGATATCAATTTGGGGTTAAGAAACATACTCATTGAATAAACCATGAATGTCAAGGTCATTTTCCCGCAGTTTTGGTCCAGTGCTATACCATCCCACAACATGCTCCTTAGCTACAGAATATAAATAAATAAATCAATTAATAATTATTCCGCATTTTCAATTACATCTGATTTTCAACAACAAATAATAGGGAAATAGTTTAAGTAAAGATAATCTTTTATACCATTGATTCTCTTAAACATGGAGAACATTGATTCATGGTAATTGTGATCAAGAAACCAAATAGTAGGATCCTTTTCGTCTTCTTCAAATGGCACTGTTGAAAGCATACAAAGGGAAAAGCTATTAACAATTGAGTTGGTTGTTTTTATTATAATGCAATGAAAAATGAGTAAATAGTCATTTTGACCCCTAAGACCTATTTGAATTGGCTTATGTGAGCCTATCTACTAGCATAAGTACTTCTGATTTGTGAAACTATTTGAGAGAGCTAAAAAAAAACAGCTTATGACATATTCATAAGTTGTTTTCAGCTAATTTCCATTAACTATTCAAGATAGCTTATACGAAAATAATTTGACTTTATTTTATCTTTTGTTATAGAAAAAGCTTATGCATAAGAACATACACAATAAGAGCATATGTTATAACCGCATAATTAAGTTATTTAACCAAACACTCTGTAACACCGAACACTTTTAATCAAGATGTATCACAGTGTCCGACACATGTACATTGACACATTGGCTACATTTAATTAATTCATTTTCTTAAATTATTACTGGTGTCGACATGTCAGTGTCATTTCTGATATATCTGTGAGTATACCAGCTTAATAGACCAAACATGGCCTAAATATGTGAGCAATGTCACTTGTATTGAAATTACAAAAACATCCTGTGTTTTTCTATAGTAATTTTATAAACTAAATTGACTAACTTTCAAGAATCAAACTAACTAACCAAAGATGCATTCGAGAAGCAAACTATTGTAATTTTGAAAGCTATCTACTAAACGAAAATTGAAATTGAGAGTTGAAGATGTTGATAGAATAATAAATAAAAAAATAAATAAAAACGAACCGGCGTAGCTGTTGGTAACATCAACGGTGCCTTTGAAAGATGAACCTAGCAAGACACCGACGACACGTTTGCGAGTATCTTTGGCGACTCTGTTGTAATTATCAACTATGCTAAGCAAAACTAAAGGGTGAACAACAACTTTCTCAATCGCTCTCCATGATATTTGTTGCGTCTTTATCACATCCATTGATATTCAATGATTTTCACAACGCACTTTAAACCCTAATTTCTTCTTTATCAATCGATCGGTGAATGAATAATCAAAATGCCTCTTTCTTTCTCCTTTCTTCTTCCTGATTCCGATCTCACCTAAAACCTCTCAACTCAAACAAAAAAAATAACCGATCTCTTAGTTTTGGGCTTTATAGTGTAAAGCCCACCCGATCAGACCAAATTATATTGGGCCCCCACTAATAGAAAATAAAGCTTAATATTGGGCCCTCGTTTCACACAATCGTGGGAACACTTTATAATGACTACAAAGTGGTGCATATGATATTTATATAGATTAAAATCGAAAAAATAATTAATTAATACACATAAAAAAAAGGTGCATATTTTGAAATATATTTAAATCCTAAAACCGCATTTAATTAACAAATGGATAAAATAGTTTTGAATTACTAAATTAGTATAGTCGACCGATAATTTCACATTTGCTAATTTTCTCTTGGACATGATTATTTGCTAGTCCTTACACGTGAATCTGAGTGAAGCTATGATCTAATCCAAAGTGCTTCTTTCTCCAAAACAAAATTAGGATCAAATCGTGAAGAACGATGTATGACATTCTCCAACTTTGGTAGATAGACACCTTTAAGTATTCAATAGTATATTGGTTATGTGTGTGTGTGGTTCAAGATATTCAAAGCTTTGCATCCCCAAGGTATGACTCATTTTGTAATCGTCTAGACTCTAGCTAGTATGCATTCCAAGGTACTCATGAGAGGAAGTCTTTATAAGGTATTATATTTATGTTGAATTTTGTGTTGCAATAATATTATAATATTATATTTATCTTGGTCTTTCAAAAAAAAATCTCACGAGAAGATGAAAATTAGAAGTTCAATTCGTCTTTATATTAATTGAAATTATATTTAAAAGTTAGTTGGAATTAATTTCTAAATAATTAATTAAGTTTTCCCTAATTTTATGTAAAGAGTATGCTAAGCTATATATTCATTTTGAATTTTTTGTATCATTTTCTCATTCTTCACCATAGAACTTATCTTCACTTTAATATTATTATGATTTTTGTCAAGACATAATACCAAGTTGAAGAGGTTTAATTGCACGAGAATATGTAGGTATTTAATTACCACATTTCAATTAGAGCTAAAATAAATCACTAGGTAAATATCAATTTTGAAGCTACATAATTTTTGCTTAAAGGCAATTTTTGCCTTTCTTTAACAGTTCATGATACAATCTAAACATATTTATTTTGTGCTAAACACCTAAACTCACTAAGTAAAAGATTGAATCTCTTTTTACACAAAGCTCAACCGCAAATCTAATGGTGGATGCTCCATTTGTTCTCCCATGTTACATGTGTATGCAAACATTGTATTTTCCCTGCATTCATTTACATGCATACTTAGTTTCTCTGATTCTGATTCACCAAAGGAGTTCAATGGAAAAAGCTCAAGAGTCTCAATCACCCTATTAGGCTCTGAGTACATCTCACCAAGTCCTGCAATACATAAGAAGAAAAAAGTGTCATAAAATTAAATCACCACAAGCTAAGTATAATGAAGTTTTATAAGGTTATTGAAAACATACAAAAGAAACATTTAAAAGCCATCACCCTTAAGTAGTAACAGCACTATGTGTATATTTGATTCCAAAACACTTTCACGAGATAAAATTGATTCTAAAAATCTCAGAAATACAGTTCAATCGATAATTTCAAATATATTGATATATAAAGTTATAGTTTAAATTCAATATTTTTCACTTCTCCATATTTTAAGTACCTGAGTTTAATCACTAGACTATTTGACAACAAAAAAATTAATTCTAAAAATATAAAATTCATTTTGATATGTTTTTGTATGTTATAGATTATAATTGATTTTTCTTTCAAAATAAGTTTTTAATTTATAATTTAATATTCAAATTCACTTTTATATAAATGTTTCAAAGATAAATTATTTTACATTTAATTTACTTTTAAAATACAATTAATTTTATATAATCAATTCATTCAATATAAAATTATAAAACCGCAGAATCAAATACACAAATAATATATATTTATATTGATGAGGATGAATTCAACATAATCACATAAATTTATTAATATAATTTAGACAAAAAATACACTTTAAAACTTGAATAAAATCTACAATAAATTAATAAAATTGAGCTTAATTTAAAAGATGCAAATAATAGATAACATAACATAGTACTTACTTAGTGTAGAAGCATGAATAGAGTTGTCTGTGTCATCAAATGAAAGCAGGAAATGTCTTGTGTAATAGATCCAAAAGGGTAACCAAAAGTACCAACAAAATGGTTATTATTAATCATCACATTATTATCATGATTGATTTGGCAATGATGAACTTGTAGTTGCTGTTGTTGCTGTTGTTGTTGCTGTAGTTGCATTTGTTTGTTAAGTTTCCTTCTAAGTTTCTGCCTATCCCTAGCCTTATGGTTCTGAAACCAATAGAAGACATTCTTGCTCTCAATCTTACCATAGAAACTGAGTTGATTGGATATGTTTTGAATCTGATCAGTGGTTGGAGTTCTGAGGCCTGCTCTGAACAGTTGAGTCAGAAGTTTAACTTGTTCTGTTGTTGGATTCCAACGCCCACACTTTGTGCCACTGCTACCACTTTTACCAGATGATGATCTCATGCAAAAGCCTGACATGTTCTCTTCCATATTTTTATTTCTAAATTTTTATATAACTCTCAACTCAATACTTTTCCTCTGAGTTTATCTGAACCATGCTTATATAAAGATCTCAATTCGTGTGCATTTATATAATATTAGGGGAATATTACACTATAACTCTTTTATTGGTGCTCAATTTTGGACTAGTATTTAAAAAGTTTCTGAAATTTTAATAAAGATCCAGAGACTTTTTTGAAATGGTGTTTTTGTATTTTATGAGTCAGATAATGATTCAATTGAGGTAAAAATAAAGAAAAACTTTTTAATATTTAATTTTTTAAATTAACATTAATAAGTTATTATCTTAAACGTCAAAATGAGAAGAATCGTTAATTTATATTTTAAAAAAATATTTATGATCGTCATTAGTATTTTAAGTAATTTTTAGTCATTAGTCAAATGAAGATCTTATCCAATTTAAAATTGGTCTATAATATAATACTCTTTAGTTCTTTTTTAAATTTAGATTTTTAAAATTTAGTGAAAGATTCATTATATTTTTGTTAGTAATATTTTTAACAATTTATTGTAGAGAGATAAATAGATTAAAAGAGACGATTAATAGTTATTCGTCTCGTACTCTTTATTTAAAAAAAGTATATTTTAACTCTTAATATTTGTAAAATATAAAAAAAAATTATATTTCACAAACTATGCAAGTATGTAATACATATAACGCTACAATAGAGGACGGAGTGGGCACTCAACTTTTTGTAATAATCTCACATTAGATTTAAAAGTGGCCTTAAATTTTTAGTTTAGATTTGGTGAAGAAATTAAGGTGTATAAATTTTTTAGAGTTTAATAAATATACATTCAAAAATAAAATAGTTTTACATTTATATCTAATATAGATATGAGAATTATTCATAATTTAATATCTTATCATGAAAGTGGGGGTGAGAAGTGTGATATGCTAGAATACAATACATATTCTATATTCTCAATTTTTTGACTGTGTAGACTCTTCCCTGTCCATTTTTAAACTAGACTAAAAAATTCGGTTTACTTTGAATTTTTTTTAAACTACATAAAATGAGGACCGATTAGACTGATTCATTGGACTCAATTTATTTTAACAACTCTAATATTTGCCAATAATTTCAAATATATTCTAATAATTTATTTTAACAACTCTAATATATGCCAATAATTTAATGTTATTATACTAAAAGTATCTCTAATTTAAATCCAATATTTCGAGGAAATGACAACTATAATTAAGAATAGATTGGTTAGAGTATTTCATTTTTTACGTGCGATTAAAAAATTAAATATATTTAACTACCGTCTTTAATAATCTTCATCAAAATAAAATCAATGTTGTGTGTATTGAATAATTTCTGCCACATTTAAAAAATAAAATACATATGACACTAACCGAATAATATTCACTGTCACAAATCTCATACTCTACATTCTGTCTGCTTTGAATTTAGGGAATGTGAGGCACTATTATATGTGGATTTGATCGGTTTCATTTGATAAACAAATAGAAAGATATAGATATTCGCAAAAGGAGACATTGTTCAACGTTTTGGTCTTGGAGCATGACCATATATATTAGTTTCACTAATTATAGTATATTTTATGTGATTCTTTTTATTCATGTTTTTTTAATTTCCTCGAGTTCATCTTCTAAGACACAACACAATGTGTTTTTCAGTAAAGTGTGCACTTACTCCCATGATTGTACTATTCTACATGTCTTTGTTTATGTTTATGTAATTTTCATTGTCTTATCTTTTATTCTTAGTGCTTCGACAGCATACTTATCATATTGATCCCATTCAATCAAGACGTGTGAGTTAAGACAAATTTTGTTTTTGAAAAAGAAGTGGTTGTCCGCTAAAGTTTACATAGAAATGGTTCAAAGTTGTTGTATATTGTTGGATTAAATAAAATTTTAATAATTATACAATTTCAAATTTATTTTTAATCTCTAACAAATTTTAAAATTTTGTTTTTAATATTATTAAAATATACTTCACTTTTTTAGTCTCTAAAAATTGTTCTATTCTTTTTTTTTTGTCTTTGTTTTTAAGTTAATTTATGTGTATCTTTTAAATTTTTAAATAACTTTTTGTAAGAATATCTTCGATAAAAATTTAGAATTATTTAATAAAAATAAATTAAATATAAATTTTCAAGTAACAAAAACTTAAAATTTTATATTTAATTCACTTCCTGTTAAAAAAATTGAAGTTATTTTTTAAATAATATATTTATAATATTCTAAATATCTCTGTAAAAAATCATTCAAATTTATATCCAAGATCATCTATCTTATTTAGTGATAACAAATATGCTCTTTATCTTTTTTTACCAAAAATATCATTTATCTTTATAAACGTTTACAAATAATATGAACACATCGTTTTTTTAAGCAAATTTGACAAAAAAAAATTTAAATTGTAAACTTTATAAAGACAATCAATGTGAGACAAAAATATAAATAGAAGATCTATTACAACTAAATAAAATAAAATATTTGATGTAATTTTCTTATAAAATTATTATATTGTAATATATTTTGTCTATGTATTAATATATTAATACTTTTATGATAAAATATTGTGACATCTTTTTATATGTTATTGTATCAAATGTTTTTATGTGTTAATATTCTTTTATTAACAAAAAGGGGAAAATCCTTTATACAACTGCAAAAATAATAAGTTTATACAAAAAAATGACTTTTTTATTTAAAAGATGATGTCGGTAGATATTGCTATTATTCACGGATAAGCATCGTTTTAAGTTTTTCATAAATAATTGAATATTAATCTTTTTACCATTGTCATCATAAACATATAGTGACATAAATGACTTGAGGCGGTAATACAAACTAGTACAATATTATTTGGAAGTAAAATAGAAATAAAATAGTTAATATAATTTTTAAGAAATAGAAATTTATTTTTAAATAATTTTATTTACTAATTAATGAGATTTAATATAAGACAAGTCGAGATTTAATATGAAACAAGTCAAGGGATTGAGATGTTAGAGTATTATTATCTTTATCTTTAAATATAAACTCTCTTTTAAAAATATTGTCGTTTTTTAAAACTATTTTTTTTAATTAACTTACATATGAAATGTTAATTATCTTTATAAAAAGTTTTTAATTATTTAATAACTCAAAACAATCATTAATTAAATAGAAAAATAAGAGTACCAATAATTGAAATTTAAAAAGCGTGCGGTTATCCAATATTTTGAATTGATTAAAATTATATACTTATACAGAGAGAGTAAAGAAGACAACCAATTATAAAAAAAATAAAATTAGAAGAGAAGTGTTGGACAAAAACTTAATATCGTTTTGTATACAATATAGATATTTCAAAAAAAAAAGTATTTAATTAGATATATACAAGTACAATTGTAACCAAAATTGTGTCAATAAAAAATGATACTAAAAAAAATTATGCCAAAAATTGATATTTTCTTTATATATTTAAATATTATAAGTATAATATATTCACTCTGTATAAATATATTTTCTTTATATTGATATCTTTTTGAATATAATGTATCAATTAAGTAACTAATAGTTAAATTATCCATTTATTTTATATATAAATATGTTTTATAAATTATTGTCCACTTTGTACAATTCCCGAAAATGTTCAACTATTTACGAGTGCCATTTTGTCTCTTGAAACTTGGCATGGCACTAGGGTTTGTTAAACAAACTTTGTTTGTCTAGCCAGCTCTAACTTCTAAATCTTTTGGACTAAAGCTGTTTAGTTTACATGTTATCTTATATTAGGCAGCTACCCACAAATTAACGGTCAATAATGTTTTTTTATAAACAAGCGGCACAACAATTAACAAAATTGTATTTGGTAAAAGAGATATACTTTGTATTGTTGAAGGAATTTGTTACAGGAGTCACTATATCTTCATTTGAAGATATAGTGTTTCTATAAATGTTAATTTGTTCTGTCGATGAATCATTTTTGTTGAATATCACCAATGTAAGCATGTTACGGGGAAGTCGAAACAACGTGTCTTTTGTTTTTTGTGTGCTCTCTTTTTTATAATTTTTTTTCAATGTTTTGAATACAAATCATATTATTTAGTGGATTAAATTTTTTATAATTAAAGTTTATCAAATTGTATGCAAAAGAATTTGGTTATGGGTATAATTAATAATATTCTCAACCCTTGGTGTGCATTGACATAATTTGTGGTTAATTATCTTTCTTATTATTTGAGTAATTTAATTTATGTTTCTGATTTATTTTGGTCATATGATAGAAAAATTATAAACTTTATTTTGTTCTTGTTCTAAGCACCTCTTGTGATGGAGTGTTTTTTAAATATATTCATTTTTGCTTGTTTAAAAAAAAAATGAATTTCTAAAAAATATCTAAAGATGAAGTATAATATTTTATTAAAATTTGCTAAAAATACTGAAATTTACTTTTAAACCATCGCCATATTAAACAACCTCATTTAATAATTTAATAATAGTATCAATAAAATATTTTCTATTTAATATAATTTTTATTTATTTTCAATGATCTAAATTATGGAAAGTAATTAAAACAATAGACTTAAAATTTTATTGAAATTATATAGATTAAATGTAGCTAATTATAGTTTTTAATATGCATAATATAACATTATTACTCTATAATTCATTTCGAGTATATAATATTATGTGTGGATATAGAGATTAATTACTATCTAATTATTATTTGGTTATGCGTCCAATTTATAAATCTCGTATTGGATGTTTTTACCGCAATTTTATGAAGTTACATATTCAAGCTTCAAAATCAACGTTAGAATGGTTTCACCCCACCTCCCAAACAAACACTCAATAAGTCTATAGTTGGATGTCAAAAGTTAGAGATATATCTTTGTTTGATTGGTGACTTGTGAAAAAATGTCTTATATACTTTGCGATGGATAGATATTATAAAATCATTTAAAATTCTAACGATTTTTGGTGTTATATTGTGTAAATAAAAACTTGGTGATATTATTTATCTTCAGGACTGAATTGATGTCGTCTTAACAAATAATAATAAAAACTGAATATTTATAACTCAACTTGTATTTATTTTCTTATACTTTTTAATTAGCATCAATCATGTCATTATATTAATAGTAACTATTTAAGTGAAAAAACCTTAAACATTTACTTAAAAGTATAGATATAGAGATGTGAGTTGTTATCAAAATATTGATCAGCAGTGTTTCAAGTTTTGATTTATCGGAGACCACATATGTACACATCTATACTCTATTAAATTTTTTATTTTATTATTTTCGGTATTTTTGTTAATTTGGTTTAGTTATTCATTAAACTTAAAAATAACATAGGAAAAACAGAAAAAGTTGGGTATATGAATGATTTTAAAGCACAAAATTAAGGGTTTTGGTAAAAGCAACTTGCCTTTAATTAACAAGCTTCTTGTGTCTTTTTGTAATTGTCCAAGTATCTAAGAAGTGCCTACTGTTTGTTTCATGAAAGGAATAATTTATTTATTATATTAAAAAAGGTTGGTTTTACATTGTTATTAACTTATTATAGGGTGGTGATTAAGAAGCCCAATGCTAGAAATAGAATGTAGAAGCCATGCACCCTTCTCCTTATCTCCCGTGTCTTTTACTTTCTTGTCTCCACTACTTTTGTCTCTACTTTTTTTAGAATACTACCTACTATGCGGAATTTAATATAAAAAATATATTTTGTCAAAAGAAAAATATAAAATAATATATTGGCATGCACTTGGCCTAATGGTATGGTACAACATTGCATATTGCATGCACTAGCATTATTATATTCCTTAAATAAATCAAAACAAAATTGTGTTTATGTTAGTGTTAGATTTATACAACAAACACAATACGGTCCTTATATTATGGATGTGCTTTTGAGTCATGACAAAAATACAGAATAACAGTTACTATTGTTAGATTTATATATGGAGATCATTGCCACTAGTAACAGTCAAACATTCCGTCCACTTTTACACTGTGGTTGTTGTTGTGATGCTAGTGGGAATCTAGCAAGCAATAGGAAGTAGTATTACTTTTGAATTTCTTCTAGAATTTTGTTTGTAAATTTACGTATATAAAAATGATGTAAAAGTATAAATTTTTATATTGTTTCATGAAAGTTTAAAGGTAATCGACAATATAAAATAGTTTTATATTATTATTTAATCAAATGTAATTATTTATTATCGTGTTAAATTGTTATTAAATTACAGTATAAAATGTTTTTATTAGACATAGTTTTCATATTGTAATTGACACCCTTAATTTTTCTCTTCAGTTAATTTTGTAATGCGATTTTTTGGATAAATTATTCCATAAGTCCTTATAATTTAATTAAATTTTTTAATATCCCTATCATGTCAAAAGATTTTAATTTTTAAAAAATAAAACTTATACTACAAACAATATATCAAGTTTTGTTAGACTTTAGAAACCTATATATTAAAAAAAAAAAAAAACATAGATCAACTATAATAATCACTTGAAAAGTTATCGAAAAAAATAATCTCTTGACAAATAACATTGCGAAATTAGTTATTGTTTCCATGATTGAGTGACTAGGGACTCATTTTAACATAAATACAAATATAAGAACCTCATTAATTAGAAACATTGAACTATAATGACCAAATTAAAAATGGAAAATGTGAGAAGTTAGGATATAATTTGATCAAAGTTTAAATTAAGTGAGAAATTCAATGAAGTGCTAATTGGATACCTAAATTTTAAAAATAAAAAATTAGTGGTGTACAAACAAAACTTAGTTAAGTACTCAATTCAATTTTGAGAGTTGCTAGATAAGAGACTAGGGAGGAAAAAAAAATTGTCCATAACTTCTTCAGTCTATTGTCGCTGGTTGACTGCATACTGATTCACACAAAAAATTCTTGTACACTCCCGCGTGATCACACAAACATGGTCCAAGATTTAGGATATCATATCATACTTTCATAACAAAAACATAGATTTTGTCCCACATAAATCAACAAGTACTTAAGTCGTGGTGAGAAGATATGTTTGCTTTACAGACAAAAGCACATAGATGTACATTTACTCCAATAGTACCTTGTAATTAATAATATAAACATTATTTCAAAATATTATTATGCACTTTGCAATAATGAATAAATATAATCGGGGAAATATAAATATTTAACAAAGATATTTAGTAAAATTACTAAAAGATAATTATTTCTTGTTATTTCATATGTATAATAAACTAAAGTGATGTTCATTTTAAGACAGAATGACTATATCATTGCATAGCCATAGATCGCTGAAAAAATATGTCTCTAACCAAATTAGTGAAGTATGAACTACTACAATGCAACCACAAACCCAAAAAAAACAAAATTACCTAAGCAATAAAAAGCGCCATATGTTAGTATTAAAAAATACAAAAACTGATATTCCAAGCTACGGGAAATATCACAAAATGGCGATTTCCCTAAGCAAAATTGCATTCGTTCTGACACAATCACAGAATCTGAGCAGCCGTGTTCAACTTTTCAGCCAGGCTGAGCTGTGTCCTTGTGATGCTTGATAAATATAGCATGAGCAACTGATCCTGAAAACCATGAAACACTCTTGTCAGACCAACAACCCTGTGAAGATGTTTTCATAAACCAAAAACATAGCAAACGGTTCTGATGGCCAGAAGAAATCATTTCAGAATTGTTGGGACATATTTAAATTCCCATACAATTTACTATTTGCTTTATTTAACGATCATAGTAGTCCACTATAACATGACTCAAAACCTAATCCTACCTGCAAGCTGTCATTCACAAGCTTATCAAAAGCTGAGGAGGGCAATTTGGGAAGAGAACCTACAACATCTGATATACATTTCCCAATTTTGTTGTCTGGATCAACACGCCCTTCCTGACACGAAAGAAAAAAGTTGATTACAACAAAAAAAATAGCAAAATGAATAGAAAAAGCGATGCCAAGATATATACCACAACATCATCAACGTATTTGAAGGCGTCATCAATCAAGGTCAATAGATGTGCCATTGATGCTTCCATCCCTTCTAAATCAGATGGGATTTTGTCAACAGCAGTTGCCTTCAAATTATCAACTGTCAATGCCAGAAGTTAACACATAATCAGGATTTTAATCCTTCAAGTCAAATTGTTCCATTATAGGAATTTCAAAGATAAGCTTATGTAAATAGTTAAAATACTCAGGTTTATGATGATCACGGCCATCAAAGTTTTGCTTTTTTCTGTAAAAAACGAAAAATATAACAACATATGACCCATCTGATTTCAGCTGCACTTTGTGCAGTCCTAAACTTCAGGCTGCAGGTGATCCAAGTCCCATTACTCACAAGAAATTGATCCTCCAGATTTTCAGGGAATCATCATTTAACACGACATAAGGCAAATATCATACTACTTTAGCCAAATACATATGGGACACAAATCACTTTTAGGTCATGATCGAGGTGCAAACAATTCAACTTTTCACAAATAGAAAACTCATTTTTAGCAGCAATTTGTGTAAAAACAACTTGGAGGGAAAAAAAGATGATGGTGCAAAAGAGAGTCTAGATTTAGTCCTTTTGGCAAAGTGTAGGGATATCTAGATTTTGCAAGAGCCAAAAGCAAGTCATTATGACCTAATACTTCTGATCAGGAAATATTTTCTTTCAAACCTAACCTAAAGCAATATCACCCATTGATCAACTAAAAGAAAATTTGAGGAACTACTCTCTGCAGATGCATCTATGAATTGATGAAAGCAAGCAGATAATTTTTGTTACAAGTATTTTATTGAAGATACAAAAAAAAAACAAAGCTTTGACAAAAAAATGGAAAAAAAATAATAATAAAGTTGAAATTCAATTAATACATACATCCAATACGTTCAGCTTCAACCATACGAAGATCCAAAGGGATTTCTTGAAATTGTGCAGCTAATTGCTGATCTCCAAGAGATAAATTGTTTGAAACATATGCTTTTATGGTGCCCTCTCCATCTGCAAATCCTGTATCAACAGTCAAATGTATAGGGTTGGATACTTCTCGAGAATAAAATTCATGGATCAATGCACTGCCACCGGTTACTCCAAGACCAGTAGAATACCTGCATGAAGTAACCAAACTCATCTTCACAGAACTTTAAAATTATAACTTAGATTCCAAAGAAATTTTTATAAAATAAGTTTCAAAGAATTGGACTTACCATCCTACTATAACTTCCTTAGGGTTCACTTTTTGGTGGGATAGTAACATATTATGGTGGTACTCAATATCCAAAGCAACCTATAAGGAAAAATAAATGAAAATCAGAACAGAAAGTTACCTTTTAGAATTAGAGACAACCGAAATAGTTTATTTAGTTGATTTTCAAACTATGTAACACCAACACTTCAAATTGAAAGTGTATGCAGACAAGCATGACACTGACACATGTGATTGCATCCAATTACTTCTATTTTCTCAAATATTACCCATGTTAGCGTCCTGTTCGACAGTGTTGTCAATCGCGGATTGCAAAAAATAGCGAGTGGTTCAAATTCTGCTATGCTATAGCGCCTCTACAGTGGCTATTTGACAATATTTTGTACTAAATAGTGTAGCGCAAACCAATAGCGATTTGTTAAGAATCCGTTATGCTATAGCGGCACTAAAGCCATGATTTGACAACATTGTTGCTCCGTATCCGCGTCTCTTAGGTCCTTCAGTGTTTTCAGAAGCAACAATGGACCAACATTGAAAATAAGACAGTAAAGCTCACTAAAATGGTAGACAACAAGTATCAAGCATACTGTTATTTTTTAGTTATAAACAACATATCTACCAAATATATGTATATACTAATCCACATGGTACCTCATTTTCATTTAAAATTAAATTTTCTAAACTCCAATTTACCATTTTACTTAAGAAATATATACAGTTCAGCAATCTTAATCGCTTCTACATAAAAACTATTAACCGTTCCTGTTCAAAACTGCAAAAGTTAGAAAATAGTCCAAAAAGAGTTCCAGAATTCACAAAAATTAACTCAACTAAAAAAATGCCGGAAAGTGTTAAGAAAACTGCAATTTGAAATATTAATTTCCCTAACTTAAGATTTAGCTAAGTTTCAAACAATAAATAAACTTCAACAATGAAACATTGACAAATTCAAATAGAAAAAATATAATTACAAAAATGAATGCAAATGGGGAGAGTGGAAGACCTGGTCGACGGACTCATTATGCGGAACAGCGTATGAATTACGGATATCGACGGTTCCGTCGGGGAGAACGGAACCGAGTAGCGTTCCGATTACGCGCTCCGCTTGGTCAGGACGACGGACATAGCAATCGCAAATGTTGAAGATAACGAGAGGATGAACCTTCCCTGATAAGCTCTGAGAAGAAGAGAATTGCAACACCGTGCGTTTGCTCGACGCCATGTTTGGTGGTTCGACTTTCAGCAGGTTCGCAAAACGCACCGCAAGAACCCAAAATGCTAGGGTTTTGTAGATGGGCCTTGATAGGCCCATAAAAGCGTTTACTGGACCGAATTTGAATCATTTGACTGGTTTTACTTTGGAAAATTGCTCATCACCCCTTCTGTGTTCAGAAAACCCCGAAATCCCCACAACTATCTCTAAGCTTTCTATTGTTAGAAAATTGAATTTTGAACTCCACAGTTGGATTTATACTCGGAATAAAAAAATTCAATTTTGTCCAATTTCATTTTCATTTAATTTGAGGTAAAAGAAAATTACTCTAAAATCTTATTTCTAACTAAAATTTTCGGTAATTAAATTGTTTCATCTAAAAATCTTGTACACAAATTAATGTTACCGGAAATTTCAAGGCAAATTTTTGTTCGATAGTATGGATTGTCTACCGAAAATTTCGCTTATAAAATTTCCGATACACTATTTATACTACAAAAATTTTTGTGTCTAGAGAATATTCTACGATAGAAGGGAAAATGACCACCTTTCAATCTTTAAGAGAAATTGTGAAACCTGGTTTCAATGTGTTTGTTCCTACCATAAGCAATTGGATTCTTAACCTAGTTGCTTGATGATTTGTTATATCTACTAGTAGTTGCATTTGAGTCATTAAGGATTGAATTCAATAGTTTGACAACTTGCATGACAAAGCATCAATATATTCAACCTCACACGAAGATAAGCAACCAGAACTTGTTTCTTTGAGCACCAAGAGATCGGTGCTCCATATAACTCAGAAACAAATCCCAATGTGCTTTTAGGGAAATTTTCAAAATATATTTGGATTTTTCTAATAGCTATATTAATGTAGCAAAATTAAATAATTGAATGTATCACTTGGTCAAGTGGTTACAATGTTTGGGTTTAATTCAAACCAATGCATCTATTAAGTTATCAAAAGTTGCAATCTTTCACAAAAGTTTTTTTTCACCAATTGGTATGAGTATATCTATAACTAGAGATATTTTAAAGGCAGAAAGAACACAAGATAAACAATACAAAATTCATGTTATATGAGTCAAAATTATGTCAAAATATTTCTGAGCCATTTCTTCTTTTCTCTAGTGCACGAGAGTAAATGAAGAAATTTTATTTTGTAAACTATCATTGATCAACCGGCTTGATGTGAATGCGCAATTCACTTCAAGGATTCCAAAGTATCCTGAAGGGGATTCGTCGGTTAACCCGTTTGCATCCAATATATATAGATTAATGGGGGCGAATCGAACCTAAAGCTTAGTGTGATACACACGCTTTGGAATTTAATTGTGCAACCTTCATCATCATCAAGTTCATCCTCTTCTTGTTCAAGATTTGCAGCATACCACCAACAAAAGATCCATATGTCGGTTGAATACATATGTCGGTTAAATAAATCATGTTGAGGATCATATGTCAGTTTAATCTATAGTAGATATCCTTTACTTTTGGAAGGACATACATATGTCGGTTGAATAAATCATGTTGAGGATCATGCTTCCATAAGTGGATGAATCTTCAACCTTGGTGAATGTGCAATTTATTGGAGTTCAAAGAAACAAACTTGCATTATCGACACCACCATGGTTGCACAATTTATGGTTCTAGTTGCATGTAGTAAAAAGGTATAATGGCTAAGAATTTTGTTGTATGAGATACCAATTTGACCAAAGTTAATGACATCAGTATCTATACATTGTGATAGTCAATACCCACTATCAAAAGCATATAGCCAAATATATAATAGAAAATCAATACATATTGGTTTAAGACATAGCTATGTAAATAATTTAATGGAGTGATATCCATAGTGTTTGTAAGAATTGAAAAGTATCTTGCAGATCCTTTGACGAAAGGTCTGACAGAGGACATGGTGTTGAAAACATCATTAGGGATGTGATACAAGCTCATATCTAGATAATCACCAATGGTGGAAACATCAACTCACACTGGAGTAGCATCAAGTCTTGAGTTCAATGATGAAAGTACATTATTAGAGTGATTGAAGTAATTGACAATAGATACACCCCAAAGGATAAAAGTACTTGAACCATAAAATAAAAGTGGTAGGATGAGGTCTCCTCTTAATGGACATATAGCATGTATTTGCTGGAATGTATAATTATGGGTGTATTTTTGATATAGTCCACCTATATGAGAATGAAGTGGGCCGCTTCATAGGGTTTAAGAGCTTGACTCTTAAATTCTCACAAAAAGGATATGAGACACAAGGCCTTATCAAATGTGTCATTTTTATAATTCGATCAACGGTATCGAGATTTCATGTGTAAGTTATGCACACTTGTTCTAATGAATGGTTGGTTCAAAGCTTGTCTGCCAATCTATTTGGGGATGAGTGAAAACATAATTTACTAAGTAATGGTTCAAATCGTAAGATACCTTTATCTGAAACCATGAGATTTTCGGAATAACAGGCTTAGATATATTTTGAAAATGGTGGGGGATTGTTAGGGAAATTTCCAAAATATATTTGGATTTTTCTAATAGCTATATCAATGTAGCAAAATTAAATAATTGAATGTATCACTTGGTCAAGTGGTTACAATGTTTGGGTTTAATTCAAACCAATGCATCTATTAAGTTATCAAAAGTTGCAATCTTTAACAAGAGTTGTTTTTTTCACCAATTGGTATGAGTTGAAGAGTTGTTTTCTTTCACCAATTGGTATGAGTATATATATAAATAGAGATATTTTAGAGGCAGAAAGAACACAAGATAAACAACACAAAATTCATGTTACATGAGTCAAAATTATGTCAAAATATTTCTGAGTCATTTCTTCTTTTCTCTAGTGCACGAGAGTAAATGAAGAAATTTTATTTTGTAAACTATCATTGATCGATCGACTTGATGTGAATGTGCAATTCACTTCAAGGATTCCAAAGTATCCTGAAGGGGATTCGTCGGTTAACCCGTTTGCATCCAATATATATAGATTAGTGGGGGCGAATCGAACCTAAAGCTTAGTGTGATACACACGCTTTGGAATTTATTTGTGCAACCTTCATCATTATCAAGTTCATTCTCTAGATTTAAGTTATATATACTCTAGTTATTCACGAACATCAATATTTATCTTTGATTTTGATGCTTATTATGACTTGATCAATCCTGATATGATATTTGATTTGAATGGTTATTGGAAAATACTATTTAGATCTTCATTGAAGATACACATCTAATGAATCTAAACTCAATGAATAATGTAGGTTTAACGGTCACAAATTTTCGAGTGCTAATACAATGTGTCTCGGTCAACCGTCTTGGGAACCGACATTTAAACAAGACGATTATTCTCTTATCGTTATTAAGAAATAAATGGTGTGTGAATAGCGACAATGGTGATATTTGTGATAAGTGGAATATATGTAACAAATCATTAAAATATATTAGCAAGTTGTTAATGAAATCTAATCCCAACAATTTTATCTTCTTGTTATTTTCAATGCTTTTATCGTTTTTACGTCCATTTACAAGTTACTAAATAAATGTTTTAAAATATTTTACTTAGAATTATATTAATTGTCCCTATGGATACAATAATTCAATACTTACTTTTGATAAAGCCTATAATTTCTCATAATAATCCATCCAATCATTTGATATGCTCCCTATTAATAAAGTGAAGTGTTTACACTTGTTGTCAATCAGCATAACGTCTTAATTGAAACGAACCTAACGTATCTTGTTACCAAAATTTTTATAAATCTTCGGATTTGTTTTCAAATATGAAAAAATAAAAGTGAAAGGAAAAAGGAGAAGATAATTGAATCGTAGAAAGAATAAGATGAAAGTGCAATAAATATGTAAAAAAAAGGGAGAACGAATAAGGAATTGAGGTAACTAGAGAAGAGATAAAGATGAATCGTGTGAGAGAACGAAGTAGAACAATCTTTTAGATTAAGGATTTTGAAATTTGAGAATGAGTTTCAGAACAGTGGAAGAATGAAAATGAAATTGAGTAAACCAATTTGTAATCTACTCTATTGTTCTTGTTGTTATTATGAAATATATTTTTAAAAGAGGTTGGTTTAGTAACTTAATTTATAGTTCATTGTCTTCTAAAAAAAAAATTTATATATATATATATTCATCAACTATCTATAGATGATTGTCAATTTGTGATACATAGATAGTTGAGGGGAAAACATGAAGATGAGGAGCAAAATCAGCATTAAACCCAATAAATATGTTTGAATAAGAGATATAAAGTGGAATAAATTAAAGTGTTAAATGTTTTAGTCTCTTTAAAATTTAAGTATTTTGTGTTTAATTTATATAAAAAATTTGGTCAATTTTTAATCATTTAAATTTTTTTTTATTTTCATTTTTTGTCTCTAATTTCAAATCAATTATTGTGTTTTTTTTTTTTTAATTTTGTTGCAATAATGTCAAGGACATGTTTAACAATTTCTATACAAAAATTCATAAAATAGATTATTATGTAAGTGCATTTCAAAGGATAAAGTATTGTAAAGTTGTTTGATATGTGTTGGGAAAATAAAAATAACACTAAATTCTAAAATCGGAGAAAAACCTATAAATGTTGTCTAATTTGGGATCACAAAAGACTTAGAGACATCTCTATTAAAAATCTTAAGGCATTAAGTATATGAGTCACATTTCTTATGTATTCAACATTTAGCTCATTCACTTTTGAATTCAAGAATCTCCACATCAAGTGTGAGTTTCTCACATCCTATATTTGTCCCAAGATCAAGATCTACTAGTCTGGCGATCGCAGTAGCAACAACAGATCAAATGCTCCAGGAACACAAAAGACTTTGACACCATATCTTCGTCCAAAACTTTAAGACATTAAATATATAAATCACATCTCTTATATATTCAACATTTTAACTCATGCATAATATAAGACTTTACTACTCAAACTTAAACTCAATAATATGTTACGATACGAATTCGAACAAATATTATCTCCCTTCTCTATACTTAATGTGCACAAGTACACTAGTGCAATTTAACCTTGTTACATCAGTTTATATGTACATGTTAGATTGGTTACTTGTCTGGTCTAACATCAAGCGTTGTAATAAATAGTTAACTATAAAATCGGCTTAAATGACAGACGTGACAAGTCAAAATTCAAAATTGATTTATTAGATTGGTTAAATTTGAACCAATATAACAAATCAAATTCAAAATTGATTTATTAGATCGGTTAAATTTGAACCAATATAACAAGTCAAATTCAAAATTGATTTATTAGATAGGTTAAATTTGAACCAACATAACAAGTCAAATTCAAAATTGATTTATTAAATCGGTTAAATTTGAACTAATATAACAAGTCAAATTCAAAATTAATTAATTAATAAATCAATTTATTAAAATGATACAAGTCAAATTCAATTAGTCTAAAGATATTAAAATGATACAAGTGTATCAAGCATTTTCAATTAGTTCAAGAATAAAGTTTAGAACGTAATCTAAAGTATTGTCGAATCCCCACACCTCGACCAACAACACGAACACGACCATGGTACTTAGGTTTCCCAATGGCCTCCATCAATATATCTTTACGTCCATGTGGAACAAAGGTTTCTTGAGACGTTTGTTCAACCAATTAATCCTACAAGATATAATTTATAGATACAATCACTATCAAATGGAAGAACATTTACTTCCAGTTATTTATAGTTAACAAGTGCAAACGTCAATCAGAAGTGGCTCAAATAATTAGGTTGGGCTCACATAACATAACCAAATAAAGTCATATAAATTATATTCTAAGGCATATAAATCAGATTCTAAAAAAAAGATTGGCTCCATTTTATTTAATGAAATCAATATGTTAAACATTTAATTTCAATATAGTCATGTACATTTCACTACAATGACAACGAGGTAGGACTTGTGGTACTGGGAAGGGGTTGAGACAAGGGAACCTTCTTTCCTCTTATTTGTATATCTTTTATGTGGAAGGGTTAACCTCTTTACTCCAAGAGAATGAGAGAGGTGGTCGTATACATGGCATTAAGGTATATATGCATGCACCAATAATTTGTGATGATAGCTTTTTGAGTGTGAGAGTCACATCAAGTGAGTTTCAAGCATTGATAACAAGAAGTTGTGGGAGGATGAGATTGAATGGGCACATACCATAATGTAGATTGGAAAAATGCAGAAGCACATCTAGTTTAGGAGCAGTAGCTTGCAAGTTCTGATTTTGTGATGATGAATTGGTCCCCGCTTGATATAGGGGTGCTAAAGTGTAATAGATGCAGATTTTTTTTCCAACAACATGGAACTAGGACAATTCCTTATATTTTGGTTAATTGCTGTTAATTCACATGCATTATGACAAAAATGTAGTATAGCAAAGTTAAGGAGAACAATACTCAGTAGTTTGATAACTGGAGTTTAACTCAATCCATCTATTGGCTCCCATGTATCCTTTCTAGAATCATAACCCCTCCAACGCAAAGGCCAGTGGACATGACTCCACACGCAGAATACACATCTAATAATGTCTATTCTAACTTATCAGAACTTTTATGTTGACACTCCCTCCATTGGTCACATTACTATCAACAACATAACCATTAGAATCAGATTCACTTGAAATTGTAGATATTGAATCACTATCTAATTATGGCTGGTTAACAATCAAAGCAAACCACAACCAACTTGAAAAACTCAGCAATGTGGCATGCATAAACTTTGCACAAATCATCATATATAAATAATGAAATTTGTACCATTTACAATGTTTGAAAAGGATAAGGCACAGTGTACTTCATATTACAATATAGATCACAAGAAGGAATATTCTTCTTGTACCTGTCTGCAGTTACAAAATTATAAATACATTCAACCTTTTAATTAAGGCAAAAACAATCATAAATTACGTAAACTAAGCAACAATAAATAAACAAAAAAAAAACCTACATTTTGCGCAATTTGCATAATTTTAACTTTAGAAACAATTCAATCAAGAGGGTTTTCATCTTTAACATCAGATATAAACACTCTCTTCTTTTTAACAAGATTACCATGATCCTTAATAATCTGCGCAAATATTTCAAATCTCCAAATTTAACAATACCAAAAACAATCTACTAAAAATACAAAATGCAAATAACAAAATCAAACATTTTCACTGTGTCTTCAGCTCTATAAAACCACTGAGCAATGAAATACTGCTTCTTATCAGGAGTTTCAAACATTTCAATAATCCTTGCTATATAATCATCTTTACCATATTCAGCCTAAACAAAACGACATTCAACAAACATTCCCAACATATAAACATGTCCACAAGAATCTTCCATCACATTCTGTTTTCAATAGTTCAATAACTTGTATTAAAAATTGTGTATTTCGACTTCTTAATTGGTTTTTAAGTTACGTTCAAATGCATAAGTAATACATATTCTCATGTCTTACATAATGTCCTTGTGCAAATTGCAGGGACTCCAACTAATTACTCTTATTTGGGAATTTCCAAAGCACTATTTACTATGGTAGTTGATCTAATATGGTACTCATGTCTCGCTATTTGAGTTTTTAGGTTTGCATTCTGACAATTACATTGTTGGAAGGGACTTTTTTCTTTTCCTTACTCTATCTGCTTCTTGGCTATTTTTGTTAATCACTGAATGCAAGCCATTTTATTTATTTAGGTAGTCTTTGAAAGGTGTTTGTAAAACTTATAAGACATTAAAATTTTGTCCCTTATTTGAGTTTCTTCTTGTTTTTTACTTTCACTATTTTGTTTTTCTGAGAAATTCCTCATACATAAGATCTTTTTGATTAAGCTATGTGAGATAAAAAAAATCGTCCAATTGATCAATAGCAAAATCAGAAAATCATACAACAAGTCAATAGCAAAATCAACAAAATCCATAGCAAAATCAGCAAACTTAAAAGAGCCAAATATATTAGGTAAATGACCTAGAATCAAAATTGTTAAGTAAGAAACAAGAATTATCAAAAAAATTAGCAGAGAAATGAACAAACCTGTTTGGAAGAAACACCAAGTTTGATGAAAATTGTTCTTCTTTACCTAGACTTCATCGTCTGTTCAATTGAAAAAGAACACCAACTCAGGGTTAAAACAACGACAAAAGGGAATGAGACGAATTGAAATAGAAAAGATAAAAAAGATAGAAACAAACATTTGCTTGACGTAGGACGACACTACTCGACGGTGAAATAAATCGACATCAAGGACAATGTTTCTTGACAGATGGAAGGAGAAGAGAAAGAAGCTCGTCATCGGTGTGAAAGTAGAAAAGCGTTGCAGCCGATCAAGTCGTCAACGACGTTGAATTCGGTGTGAGGGAGATGAGTTCGTGCGTGAAGGGATGAAAATTATGAAAATGGTTCGAGCGCGAGGGAGATTATTCAGTGAAAATTTTTTCTAATTTATTTTAACATAGGGAAAATAGACTTGTTACATAGGTATGATATAATTGATCTAACAAAATTTATAATAATAACAAATTTACCATTACTTTTTTTTTTTGTTACATCTAGTTATCACAACCAATCTAAAATTACTAAATGTAATAAGATTTAATTGTATTAGTGGTATCAATATGAGACTCTTTGAAACAATAAATAAATAAATAAAATAAAATGAACTCACTAAATTTTGAAAAATTAATATTTTCTCATTTCATTCATACACTTCATCTCATTTTATAACACAACTTCAAATGTGCCTTGAAGAAGTGAGGGGAAAGAAAATGTCACATAGTTATGAAGAAAAGCTCATTCTACATTGAGTTGGTAGTGATAACGACTTCCATGTGATAAGGTAGTATCACATCATCCATTTATTTTTAAAATTTTATACAAATATTACGTAAATGAAAATATTAAACAACTCTTTGAGCATACAAGATAATATTAATTAAAAATACTTAATGTGATATGGAGATAAGTTTGAGTAATATATTATCAATAAAAATATGTCAGCATATATATCTTTTTTTTGACAAATGTCACTATAAATTTGCTTACGTTATCATAGTCACCCACATTTTAAAATGAGAGTTTTTAATGATAAATGAACAGATTGACCCTGTTTTTTCTCGGGGCTATGATGATTTTAACTTAACGGCGTAATTATAATTTTTTTATAATTTATTATCTGATGTTCATTTAATACTTTATCTTTTTAGTTAAATTTGTTCTATTTCTTTTAATCTATTTTATAGTCTTTAATAAATTTTTTTATGAAAATTAAATAAAAACTAAAATAATTAATAAAAAATTATAACCAATAAAAAAGGAATAAAAACATGAATGAATATTAAATGAAAAATAATATATATATTAATTAACCTTAATTCAACAAAACGAGATCAATGCATTATGAAGAAAGGGTGGTCCCGTGTTAGGTAACAACACCCCCACCCCACCCTACTCCCCTTTCTTCACAGTCCGGCAGTCCCACCATCGATTTCAAAATTCATTGACTCTATACCATATCTAGTGATAAAGAACACAAGTGTTGATAAAGAAACCGAAACTAGGCAAGTACTCTAGGGAAGAGGACAAAAATTCCAGTAAGGACAATCATAGGGTATAGAGAAAAAAAATATTCAGAAATGATTACTCGAGTGTTATTTTCGATTTGCCAAAGTACACAATCATAGCCTTACATCACACACGAGCTGGGCCCATTTCCAAGTTGGCCCATTAAGCAACACACACATGCCCTACCTAATAATCATAATAATATTACACCTTCTTTACATACATGTTACCGAAATACAACACTTGAAATTTAAATAATAATAATAATAATAAAAAACAGATCATGATGATGTTGTTGAATTGAAACCCACAACACTGCTTGATTGATCACGACCGTTTGATTTGATTACTTGGACTTAAAGGGAATGGCTCTGATTACAACTTGGTGGTATAGAGCTGCCAGAGCTGCTCCAATAAATGGTCCCACCCAGAAGATCCACTAATTAAAAAACAAGAGAGATATATGAGATTATAAATTAAAAAATTGAAAATAAAAATGATTATAATTTTAAAACGTACATGATCATCCCAACCAAGGTCCTTGTTGAAGATAATTGCAGCACCGAGACTACGAGCTGGATTAATACCGGTTCCAGTAATTGGGATTGTAGCCAAATGCACCAAGAACACAGCGAACCCAATTGGCAATGGTGCCAAAATCTGTTCATACCACAAATTAATTAGTTATTATTTTATTCCTCTAAAAATATAATATTATTTTTATTGAAAACCGCTAATTTTATATTGCAAAATTTGAGTAACGGAATTAATGAGAAATATAAAATTTGTAGCAATGTTTGGACTTACAGGGACATGAGAGTCTCTGGCGCTACGCTTAGCATCAGTGGCTGAGAAAACGGTGTAAACAAGAATGAAAGTGCCAACAATTTCAGCACCAAGTCCATCACCTTTGGTGTAACCAGGGTTCACAAAGTTGGCACCACCTTTAAGATCACCAAATCTTGTTTTTCCTTCAAACCCTTTCACAACACCAGCACCACATATAGCACCCAACACTTGCATCACCATGTAGAACAGTGCCCTAGTCAATGACAACTTCCTCGCCAAAAATAACCCAAATGTCACCGCTGGATTTATGTGACCACCTGCATCACACATTATTTCACCTTTTTATTTTTTTCTTAATCATATACAAAACTATATAGGATTGATTACGACACAAATACATTTTTATATTTTATCACTTTTATTTTCTCAAATATTACATGGAAATGGTCTAAATTTCAAATTTGTATTCAAGGATCACATATCACCTATTACAGAAGTCCATGCAATTCAAATCCTGCGTCCCATTTCAAGAATTATATATACTTTTTTAATAGAGAATTATATATACTTTACTTCAAAGTTACCTATCCACGATTAATAATTTTTGCCAAATCTACCTATAATAATTTAAGTTTTTCTAAATTTAAATTTCAACTTAAATCAACATAATAATTATAGTTATAATAATTATAGAGAACTACACGACTAACCAATTTTGATGAGACTTTTTTTTTACAAATTTGGAACTAAAACTAGAGTGTTTTCAAAATTTAAATATAAAATAATTTAATTTATAAATATAATTAGTATAAAGAGTCTTTATTCCGTAAAACATAACAATTTTTATATAATTCATATTTTTAATAATTATTTTTAAAATCAGACATAATTATTGATTGATATTTTGCCGATAAAAATTTTAACTTATATGAAAATTAAACTCAATTTAAATACATAAAACATGAATGAGTGGTTAGATAAATAAATCTCTGTTTGATTGAATTTATGGAATAGTGGAAGATTTAGTTGAAATGTACAGCAATCCATTATTAAGAAAAATAGAAATAGAAAAAGACCTGAGATTCCAGCAGTACAATAAACGAGAGCGAAGATCATGCCACCAAAAGCCCAAGCAATTCCTTGAATACCAACGGTTTTACACTTGGAACTTTCTCTAACAACACCCATGACAGTTAAAACCGTGATGTAAAGAAAAAGAAAAGTGGCAATGAACTCAGCTATCCCAGCTCTGTAGAAAGACCATGAAGTCAGCTCCGACGGCTCAAAAAGTGGAGCCGGTGGTGGCTCCTGGTAATCCTTCGGTTCATCTTGGCTCTGAGCCGCAATCCCAAGCGGCTGTCTCTCTGGGAATTTGTTGGCTCCCAAAGACACATCTTGTTCCTTCGCTTCCATCTCTTCTAGATGCTTCTCTTCTGTTTTCTGTGACTGACCTGAATGAAGGGATAAGGAGCGGATTTATAATACGAATTGGTTTGAGTTTAAGGAAAGTGTGGGTCCTACTATGCGTAATATACTCTCTTTTTTTTTGTAATGTATTACATTCAAATATGAGATTTAATATAATAATATTGATCATTTTTAGTTGAATCAAGTATTATGAATAGTATATTTAATTTTTTATTTATCGAGTATTTTAAAAAATTAAAGATAAATAATATTGATAATACATTATGTAATACACTTTTAGATATATTTTTTATTTATTTATTAAAATTAGTATGAGTTGCAATAAATTTAAATACAATTCACATAATCTGATTGGACTTATGTGAATTTGAATTATAATAAGAGTGTCTTGAAATTTGTTTTATAATGTGTATTACTATCAATGCATGGAAAATAATCTCTAAAAATATGATTTGTAAAATGATGACAAGTTGAACATACAACTTAGGTGAGTGAGTAAATTTTACTTAGACTACCATTATAAACAAATCACTATAATTAATGCTTAAAAATTATCCAACACTTTAATGAAAATCGATAATAATTTTTATATATAACATATAATTTACAATTTTTATTTTTATAGATAAAATAATAATTTAATTGATATCGATTAATTTAAAAAATATTTTTTTTCATCAAATTAATATTATTTTAATTCTAAAAATAAATATAATATTAATGGGAATTTAGTAGACACATTATCGTTAAATTTAAAAAATGTTTCTTAAAGAATTTGTTAGTCTCTTCCATCTTTTAATGTTTGATGGATGAGGACCAATGAGTGATGAAAGATTAGTTGGTTTGATTCTAAACACATGTGGTAAGATCCACCATGTTCCGCGCAGTACTGGAACGTTGATTACTGAGCAGAACAAGTTACAAGCGAAGGGTAGAAAAGGAAGGATAAAATAGAATTGCTGGTCCAAATTCTACGTGTACTTTGGCTGGTTGACATTGTGGTATGGCAATTGTCAAGTGTTTGCGTCTCTGAGTTGACACGTGTTGCTATATGTATTTTGTTACAAGATATATATTTTTATTTAAACAAATTGTGGTTTTTGAGTCATTGGAATAGGAGAAATCTAAAATTCGGTGAGAGAGATTAATAAAATAAAATTATTATTATTTTCAAATCTTCTCCAAATAATTTGTTATTAATTAAAAAACTTATTAGACACACTTGAATTAAATAAATTTTGGTGTAGTTAAAATTCCAATTGCATTAATATAGTGGACTTGAATTATAAATCCAATGAAATAAGTAAAATTAATAATATACATGTTTTATATCATGATATGACATAGTAAAGTTAATTATCATATTCGTTATCTTCATGATGAGACAATCATTAAGTACGAGATACAATTAAGTGCATTTATGCAGTGTGAACGCAATATATACGTATTATGTATGATTCAATATTCACTGCATTTAATTATATGATGAACAATGTTTTTTTTTAAATATTAATTTTGTTTTCAATTTTATTTATTTTTAATTGGGATATATATACGATAAATAATATTTCTTCAGTGATTAATGAGATATATTTTAGTTATTAATAGTAAAAATATATATTCTATTAAAAATATTTTTAATTTAAAAAGAATCTCTGCAAAAAAAAAACACAATATGTTTAATATATATGTCAAAAGTTATGTTACAATAACACAACATTAAAACATTTTTCTTTTTGGCAATATATAGGTACACTAGATGTTAGCCAAAAAGCAAATGAAACATTAATATAAAATTCTTTACGCATTATTATGTTAAATTAATCGTACTATACCTAATGCACATTAGTTTAGTAGCATTGATTAGTCTCAATGACATGTCTAGATAACATTAATTAATAAAACAAACGGTTCTTTTAGATTTTAATTAATTAATTCAAGGCAAATTTGTGGGTATCTTTTGCAATAATATTGCTTTGTCATTCTACTCTGGCAAAAAAACCCTGGTTAGAGAAGCATCACCCTCCAGGCAGATTTAGGGTGGCATGGCCCTCATAAATCCTTTATGTTTTTGTGTTTGTAGATAAAATTAAGAAACATTTACAAAAATAGCTAAGCAGCTCAGAATACCTTTTTCAAATTCGAATTATGCTTTCTGTTTGAGAGTGGTGATTACATGTCCACTCATTTTGTTTGACAAATAAATATGAGTTTGGTTTTACATTTGCAAAGATAATTTTGAATAAAATTTATTTTGCATGATACTTTAGTTTATTTCTAGCTAAATTAATTTCATCGATGATAAATAATAAAAAATCAAACATAATGTTCCATTACAAACATACTTTTAGTATTTTGAATAATAAACCAAACATGCTCTAATTTATTAAATAGTTTTCTTAATAAAAATCTTTTCATCCAATTAGTAAAGAGTTGACCACATACACCTTGTAAGATAAATATTTTTGCTAACGGTTTAACGATTTTTGAGCTTAGATGTATATCTTTACTTTGATAAAACCTAAAGTCAAATTCATCTAATATATATATATATATCATAAAAAAATTAATCCGAGGTATCAAACTTATGATTTGAAATATTTTTTAATGGATTGGTATGCATTTCTCGATAGATATTTGAGTATTAACTTTTTCTGTTACATTATGATGGTTGGAAATTCATATTTATGTTGTATAAAAAAAATCATATTTATGTTGTATAAAAAAAAATCATATTTATGTCCAAATATTTATTTATGTTACCAAAACTTTTCGTATTTAGACCAAAACAAAAGAAAAAAATTGTTTTAATAAGTAAATATTTATTTTATTTTCTGCATTTACCAATGCTAAAGTATTTTTCCCACTGTTTTTGTTAGGAAATTTTATGCTAACAAACCTTTTTATGTTAAAAAGGTTATTATTTCGACATAGCACGCTACTATATATTATTAAGAATCTCCGTAGATAATAGTAAAATTGAAAATAAGTTTTATAGGATAGAGTGATAAAATAACACAGCATATATAAACTGATTGTGTGATCATTGATAGGTGTCTCTTTCATTTTGGAGAATCATACCACATATTTGAATAATTGTGAATAAAATTAATTTTGTAAAGTGGGCGGTTATTTTTTTCCTGCTTATATTATAGTATTATCATCATTCTCAAAGAAAAACAACCAGTGACATAACACCAAATGTTAAATTATGTCATATAAATAAATCACATGAGACCGTCAATGCAATTAGAGCCACGGGTTTTTGTTAACAAACCAATTATACTTTGTCTTATGTCATGTGATAACTTATAAAATGCCTAATTTGCCTCTAATATTTTACACAACTTCTTCAGTCCTGTGGAAAATATACAAAATATGCTTACGCATTTTTTTGAATGTAGTACATACAGAGTTCATCTATGGTACGAGTGACAGATTCTAGTGGTAGCTTCTTTTATTTTTTTTCTTTATTTAAAGAGGTGATTTATAATTAATTTTTTTAATCTAAAATCATCATCTTAAATTGTTTTTTTATATAAATAAATAATTTTCACACTTGTTTAATTTATTTTTTATTTCATCATCTTATTGCGATGTTATTTTGATTTTTCGTCTTATTGTAGTTATAATATTATTTTGATTTTCATTTTATTACAGTATTCGTTTGATTTTATATATTGACATATCAATTTTGATGTAATATAAATTCAATTAATGATTTTAATGTCTTTAATATTGTAGTTCTAGAAGCATAGATAGTTTAAACACATCAAATTTATTATATATACGTGAGTTTTATCACAATTATAAATATTTTATTATTTTACGCTATTAATATGAATATTGAAAGTGTATTTGTATATTTATTATTTTTATTTTTATTAATTTTAAATTATATTATTAATCGATGTAACTTTTATCGATTTAGATTATTTATATAGAAGTCACGTAAAGAAATAAACTATATGGAGAAAAAAAAAACGGTATGACTAATTTGTTATTAATTGTAATTTAATAGACATACACTACGATGTAAATTAGTTTTTATTTATATTCTATCTAAGATGACTAATCATACTTATCGCCCACTTTATATCTTTGGGATAAAGTATCATATTCATTTGGCAATTTATTAATTAGTGGTTTCAATCATTGAGCTGTAAATTCAGGGCTGAAACAGGGTAGCATAGAGGTGTCATAGTCACTCACTGCCACCCCAATTTTCTTAACTTCCAATAATATACCAATACATACATTTTTTATTTGGTTTTTTTAAAATACAATGATAAAAACAGTCAATAAATATCATAATCATTTATGTTTAATTATATATATATATATATATATATATATATATATATA